>NC_051443.1:1099916-1141402 GCF_001649575.2 Kryptolebias marmoratus
GAAGCCCTTCTCTCGCAGATGCTGTCTGATGGTTATTGGGCTGCAGTCAGCACCAGTAATGGCCTTAATTTGGGTAGAGGATCGTCCCGTGTCTTGACGGACAGCCAATCGGATCCTGCGGCTCAGAGCTGGTGAAATTTTTTTGGGTCTACCACTTCACTTTTTTGTTCCATAACCCTCAGGATCATCCCCGCTCAAAAGTTCTTGTCTCTTGCACTGATTTTTTCCTTTAACATTGTGAAGCTCTACTTAGAACCTTAAGATGCAATAGTGCAAAATGCAAATTCTTGCAATTTTTTGACTGATTTTAAGATTTTGATCAGGAGTGTATGTGACAATCAGTGCATCTTTCTTTCTTTCTTTCTAACCACTGATCCACAGCCTTAAAGGTTCATCCCTTTACCCAACTTCGATGAGTGTGACGAACCCATTGACACATTTAAGATGGTGGGTTGAAGCAGAATCAACATTATTCACCCTGCAAGTTTTTTTGTGTCAGGGAGAGGTAGTGGAGGCAGGCAGTGACAAGTAGGTCACCTTTTACATGTGACTACTTTAACTTCGGGTTCTGTCAGTACGCATTGTGAAAATGTTGCTTGTAGACAGTTTCTGGTAAAATACATACAGAATCTCTAGTGTCTACAATTAATTCCAGGTGCTTCTATGTTCACTTTGCATGTGATTTTATCAAATGCTGCAGGAATCAGCTTAACATCATTCACACACAGTTCTATTAATTCAGGAACAACCACTTCTCACTACAGCCACAGGTGATTTGCATACTTTGGCAAAATGTCCCTCTTCTTGCAGTTATCACATTTTACATTACCAGCAAGACAGTTTTTGTCATTTGCCAGTTTTTTTTTTATCCACATCTGAACCAGTATTGTTCTTTATGACTTGCCTATTTATAATGAACACAGGGTGGAGCCCCACATGTCTGAGTTCCTCCTCCTCACTCCTCTTTTCTGTCAAAAATGAGCACTGGCAGCATCTACAGTCTGTACAGTTGTAGGCAGGAGTGTACTCGTAGCTGAGAGCAGTGTATCATTTTTAACTGCTGCTTCCATTGGGGATTGTTTGTTTGTCTAGTGTAAGGTCCTCTTCTAGCAGTAACTTATCCTTCACAGCACTGAGTTAAACCAGAGCTGGTTTTCTAGTAGTTCACCTTCCATTAGTCCAAAATTACATGACGCAACTACACATCTGAGCTAGGTAACATACTGGCACACATATTGAAGACATTTTCTTAATGTGTTTGTGCACGCCAATACATTAACTTTGTGGCCAACGTGTTTTTCAAATTCAGCCATGGCTTCATCAAATATTGTACCTTGTTCTGGTAGTGTGTAGAACAGGTGTTGTCCAGCTAGACTCATGCAGTGCGATAAAACGGCACGTTGTCTTGCATCTGGCAATCTCCCCAAACATTCATAACGAGCCTGTAAATGTTGAATATTTTCTGCCATGTTGTAAATGGTGTAGTTGTTTTACCAACGTAATTTAGGAAAGGCAGTGAATCCGGTGCTGTATTGTTCATCCTCGTCACCAAATATGCTGTAACAGTTGTAATAAAATAGGAGATAATGGTTTAAACTCAAACTTTATTCCAGTAACTGCTGAAACTGTTTTATTAAACATGGTTCTTTCTGTGTGGATTTACTCTGTCCTCTAACAGAGTTTCGGCTTCCCTGTGTCAACACAAGAGTGCCCTCTGGTGACAAGGAGTTATAACAGCAAGAGAGCAGAGCAATAATGCATTTATTGTGTAAACCTGAAAACACAGCAAACTCATTTTCAGCTTCTTTAGCAATCTTCAGTCATTCCACTCTCAGCATTTACTCTACATTTTCAAAGAAACTGTTGGATTTTCTAATTCTAGTATATAAACGATCACTGTTGTATATTTGTGTGTAAAGTTTTTTTAGCTGTATAAAACCCACAAAATGTGAAGAGATTAGCATGAAGTTATGATTGCATTTTTTATATACTGCGTCATAAATATACGCAGAATTTTAAAATGCAAATTAAACCTTTTTTTACACATTTGAGATTAGCTTCTAGGAGAAAAGAAACCCAGAAAGTACAGTTTTGCAAACATGTTATTGTCACAAGTCATCAAAGCACAAAGACTTGACTTATATTCACATAAACTTAAAATAAGTAAAGGTCTCTAGCTGTATTAGAGAAAATAAGTAACAAATAAATATTTCACAATCTGGTCACAGTTTATTTTTCACTCTAATATTTTATTGGGATGAAAGTGCCTTATCATTTCAAAGTGTTATTATTCATTTTACATAAATATAGTAAGGATTCACATAGGCTACATATCATTGTTTACAGTCAGTAAGCAGAGATAGAAACTAAATCTTTTTACTTCACATCTTCCTATAGGTTTGGTCTTTGCCCAACATGTAAAAACATCATAATGTACATATGTTCTTTTCATATGTAACTTTTCTACAACTAATGAGTTTCCCGTCATTATTTTACATTTCAAGAAGGTTTTGCAGCTCAGAACAAAATTTATTTAGTGGAACAAGAAGCAGAAAAAGTTTGCAGATCCCTGCCATAACATCTACACAGAATTTGGAAACATGGGGTTTACAATTAAATATTTCTTTCCCAGCTGCAAAAACTGAATTTTAGCAAGCTGCTCTCATTAAATGAATTTTGTTAAATAATTTAAAAGAATCAGAATTCATCATTTCACAGCTTTTTCATTTTTATGTACTTCATTTGTGTATTATGTACATTCTATTTGTATTGTTTACTGCAATGAACGGCTGCATTAATTAATATCAAACTAAAAAAACAGTTCATTCAGTATTATTAAAATTTTGGCTTTGCTAGTATATTTCACTGATCTTATTGATCTCAAACCAATAAATCTTCAGCAGCAAATATTGAGTTTTTTAAAATTAGTTTAAAGTAAATTTTCAATGTGTTTTGGAGTTCCTAAGTATAAAATTAAGGATGCTTTTTATTTTTCTTTCTTCATAGTTTTCCTTGATATAATTAGATGTGCTAATTTGTTTAAACATTAACAGAATTAAGTGGATTTTTAAAAGCCCTGAAAGATTATTGTATTCTTGAATATTTCTATATTTGCATGTTTAGGCTTGGCTGTCTGCAGTGAGATAGAGGTGTTTTTGGTGCTGAGCAGGAGATGGGAACTGGGAAGATAGAGGAGAAAGAGAGTCCCTCAGGCGTGTCCGGGCTCTGATGGCTCCCCTGACAACCTCCTCTGTAATGGTCTCCCTCTCTCTCTCTGAGTGCTGTGAAATTGCAGCCTGGCTCTCTACAGCTGAGGACTCCGAGGAGACAAACGGCCTTTTAATTCAGAGCGCAGAGAGGTGACGGAGAGGGAGGCCCTAAGGGAGGGCTACCAATCAGACATCCATCATACTAACCTCTCCCATGGGATCGGCCCTGCCAAAGAGGGGCCCCGGAGGTGGTCTAACATGTGTGTGAGCTCATATGCGTGTGCATGTGCATGCCTTTGGGGTTGGGGTGACACAGTGTGGGGGCTGCAGGGTGAGGGAGGAGGGAGAACCGGTGTGCTCAGGTGTCTGGCTGTCACTGTGCAGAGTGGAAGGGACTTGAGCTGTGAAGTTGGGGGATGAATTGGGGTGTGGGGACAGTTTTTTCCCCCTCCACACCACACATTTATCTATTAACCTTTTTCTTTCTTTTTTTATTTTTTTTTTACTCTATAATTCCATCTAAAATAGAGGGCCCCAAATGGCGGACCTTATATATTTATGTTTTTTTTGTTACAGACTGACGGACGGACGGACGGACGGACGGACGGACGAACGGACGGACGGACAGACAGACAGACAGACAGACAGACAGACAGACAGACAGACAGACAGACAGACAGACAGACAGACAGACAGACAGACAGACAGACAGACAGACAGACAGACAGACAGACAGACAGACAGACAGATAGATAGATAGATAGATAGATAGATAGATAGATAGATAGATAGATAGATAGATAGATAGATAGATAGATAGATAGAAGTGAGTCAGTAACTAAAAAAGTATACATAATCTACCATTGAATTAAAGTTTTTTAACAGGCATGTCTTTAGAAAAAATCTTTTAATTCTGACCTTTATAATTTCCTTTGAAATTGACCATTTCTCTCTGCCAACTCCTGTAGCACCAGGAAGTCCGTTCGTATAATATTTGAATTCATTGTGAGATTTGAAATTTGGCTTTTTAAACATAGCTTGCAGCCTTTTTTAGGGAAACTTTGTAAAACCTTTGCAGAATTTGGAGAGGATAAGAAGACACAATACAAGTTGTGGACGATTTACATGTTTATGCCAATGAATTTTAGGCAATGCATTTTTTCTACAATTTATAGTAATTCATTTTAGGCAGCACAGCTTCTTCTTAGCATTTCATATTCATTCATTGTAGGTGCCACAGCTTTTCTACAATTTACAGTAATTCATTTTTGGTGGCACAGCTTTTTTTAGCATTTATAGCAAATTATTTTAGGTTTATTTAGGCAATTATTTTTTAAGAAAACTAGTGTGGCTGTCACTAAAAGATGATTTAAATGTAAAAATTACCTGTATTTTGACCACCCTGAACATACAACTTCTGCAGTAACTTCATCTAAAATTAAAGCAAGGATTCATTTTTTATAGATGTTACTTGTGTTGTTCACATTTCTGCTTTTATTTCCTGTGCATTATTGATTTAAAAAGTACTGAAAGGAAGATACATAAATGCTGCAATGCAAACCATTTGTAAGGACCTCTCAATAAAGAAAAAAAAAATCCTTAAACCACTTCAGGCATTGGTCCTTGGAAAAAATGCACATGCAAACACAAGTGCTGCACTATCAGAGTTTCTGTCCTTTAAAAACAAACTCATAAGCAAATAAATGGAAATGTTATGAAACGGTTCATCAAAATTTCTAAATCTTGTATAGCGTGAATTTTTTTTACAGGTCCTCTTTTGTAACTTTTGCTCAGCTTGAAGGATTTCAGATCTTTATTTCCTGAATAAAAACCACCCATCCTCCAGCATTCCTGTGTGAAGCCTTCTCCTGTAAGTGTTTTATGTGCAGGCAGAAAGGACAGGATCTCACCACCAAGCTTCGAATGAAGCAAAGCTCAGAATAAAGTGCAGCCTGCAAGTAATGGGGCTTGACTTAGGAATTTTTTATAACTCAGAGAATTTTAAATGTTTGATGGAGACAGTTAAGTGAAGTGACGATGAAACACCTGTTAGGGTGTTTTTACAAAAAGACAAGTAGGCTCTACTAACAGCTAAGTTACCATATTGACATTCTTCACTGATCTTTGTGTGATAAGGTTAAAAATTAGGTCTTAAGATCGGTTTAGGTATTTTATTGTTTCAGTTCCCCCTGGAATCTTTGTGAATCTATTTACTTTTTGTTTAAAAACTAAGGTATAAGCTGCATATGATCTATTTCCTTTACAATCAAAGTAGCTATTTCTGCTCCTTTTCCCATTAAATACTATTTTTTCAGAGACACAAAACCTACCAGAAGCGTAAAATAAAGATAACAAAGCTCAACAAGCGTTTTATAAATATTACATATGAAAAACTATAAATTGTTATTAATTAAATTAAATATTTACAATAAACTGACCAGATTTTTTGTATTTTTACATGTTATGACAAAAAACAGACAAAATTGAAAACATTTTAATTTAACGCCTTTTCATAAAATGTAAATACTAATATGCAGGCTCATAAATTAATTCGCACCCCAAACCATACTAAGAAATTAGTAGAGTGAACATGACGTTTTGACTAAATTGTTGGATATATAGGTTGTTTTTAATTCAAAGCAAGCTTTTTAATTTTGGTGATTTTTATCGATAATGTGCTTGAAAAACTGCACTTTTGTTTTCCCCCTCAGCAGCTTGCCTTAACTTTGTTAAAAATGTTTCATTTTAAGATCATTTTCAGAAAAAGATCACACAATCCCATAAACTGAAATGAAAACGGCTGAAACCACTCCTATGTTTTGAGATTATGAGTATGAGTATTGTTCATTTTCATGTCATTTATGGTCAAAGCTCCAAAGAGCCGCTGCAGAGGAACCAAAGAGCCCCATGTGGCCCCAGAGCAGCAGGTTGCAGACCCCTGGTGTAAGATTTTCAGTGAGAAGAAAGCCTGATGCTGTCCTTGGTGCTCCCTGCCTTCAGTACCACGGACAGCTCCCTGATTCTTCTCCACAGGTGAGGCTCCTGCTTTGTGAATGGTGCTCAGCATGCATGGGAACAAACAGGATTTCTTTTTCCTTTGCACCATACAAAGACTCCACGTTCAAACAAGAGCTGGATTTTTGCTTCTTTTTGTTGCTGTTTTTCCCCCTTTTTCTCTATATTTGTCCCTCCCTCATTTCACAGATAAAAGGTTGCTGCATTTGCAGCTTAAGAAAAGTCGTTCAGTTTTGCTTCTATAACGATCTGAATAAAGAAGGTTAAACACAGGCAACCTGAGGGATGAAACCACATAAAGAAGGAAAGAAAGAAAAGAGTAGTTTAATTGAATTACGTAAACACACAGTATGACAATGATGCATACCTTTTAATCACAGTTTGTTATTTAGGTTAGATGAAAAACGTAACATGAAAGAAATTACTTCACATTACAGATAAGATAATAATGGATATCAGCATCACGTTGACATGTCTGCCCATTGCTACAATATCCAGTTTGGTGCTTGCACATGTACTTTCTTTTACAGTGTTCTGACACTCTGCAGGACACTTACACTCATCAGGACAAAAGGAAAAGTGAAAATTCATTTGAATCCTAATTTGTCTTAGTTTTTTGGACGTCAAGTGTTTTATCAGCTAACTTAAATAAACATAGATCAAAAGGCTGGACATTAGTTGGTTAATTGTTGATGTTTTATCCACCATAGATTATGACTTTTGAAGTTGCTTAGTGTGTTGACAGAAAGGAAAGAAAGAAAGAAAGAAAGAAAGAAAGAAAGAAAGAAAGAAAGAAAGAAAGAAAGAAAGAAAGAAAGAAAGAAAGAAAGAAAGAAAGAAAGAAATGGGTGGATACATCACTTTAAAATGGAACAATTTTAGGTTCTGAGTATAAAACCTAAATGTTGTAAATATCTTGCTCTTGATTAAGTGCAAGGGACTATAAGAGAATAACGAAGATGCTAACTAAAAAGTTTATAATTAGGGCTTGCAAAATAAGATAGATAGATAGATAGATAGATAGATAGATGATTTATCATTACAATAAAAGTACATAACTAGAAACTGCTATCCAGACGTAATCATTTTCCATTCCACGGTAAAATTACTGTTCAACTTACTACAGTAATATTAATTTCTGCTGTGGAATTGACAACTCACCAGATGAGGTAGGTTATTCGACTGAAGTGAAGTTTTTAACCATGCTGTAAGACCACCACACTTCCCTGTGTGTACTACAGTACTGAGTGGATGCAAAATATCAAAGAAAAAAAACAGAGTATGATTTCATACCCTAAATGTAAAATTAAAACTAAAATTAACAAAATATAACATAAACTATTACTTTTAAACCATGAAAAGTATTTCATTTCAAAATAAAGGAATGCTGTTTATTTGTAAGCCAGTATCACTGTATTTTGATTTACAGTAGCCTAACATTTCACCAGAATGCATTGTACATTTATAAAAACATTACAGTGACAGAGTACAGTTACTCCTACTGTACAGTACTGGTGTGAATACATTAATTTTACTGTGAAAACCAACAACTTTACAGTAACTTACTGTGCATCGTTTTAATAGAGAACAAAACAGTAACTTTACTGTTAAAACAGAGACAATCGTTTACAGGGTAGTCTGTAAATCTAACATTTAGGTTGTTAATCCATTCTCTAATATTTTCTTGAATGAGCTAAAATGAGAGAAAATTCACACTTAATTCACATAATTCCCATTACCTCTGAGGGGAACGTGCATGTCTCACCTCTCCCCGTGAATTAGCGCGTGGCCTGTTTGCCTAACTGCAGCTAACAAACTGGGCAGTTGGTAAATATTGAAATTCCCTTCGATCGGAGGCCGCGCTGTTAAAGGTTCTCCCTATTGATAAACTCCTGCTAATCCATCGCATTTCCCTCTAAATAGCTTTGCGCATGAGAAAAGGCCTGTTACCCCCTCTCTCTCCCACACACACACACCTACTCACACACACACGCATTCTCAAACCACGACCATTGTGATGAGCGCGCCTTGTTTCAGGACCACAGTGAGCGCGTGTAGCTCCTGTTTTTCCATGCTTCAGATTATTCTCAGTGTTTTTGGTAGATGTTTCCATCGCGGGGGGTGTAACGTGTTTCAGAGTCCCACCCTAACCCTCAGGTGGGTCTAGCTCCACGGAAAGTCAGCCGTGTCTTCCACGCACTGGCCGGCCTTTCTCAGCCTGCGTCGACACAGCCCAGGTATTCCTGCGTTCAGGGCGCGCTTCGGGTCCTGCTTGGAGGCTATGAACGTGTAACCATAACAACTGCGCTCTGATTGGCTCATCTGGCACGGGAATTAACAAGGGCAGCGTCCAATCTGAGCTGAGGACGCGCTGCGCGCTGGCAAACCCTCGTGATAACCCAGGCACAGGGATGTGAAAGTGGCACCGTGAGGTGAGCCCGGAGGAAATTACTGGACCCAAAAAACAAAGCACGAGTCCGAGGGAAATTATTTGAAATAAAAGGCCTGAATGATGACATTTCAGCGTGTTTGAGAGAAAAACATGGCTGGTTTGTTCATGAGCTGGCGCGGCTGAATCCTTCCCCCTTTTTCTGTGGATTGTGGATGGTGACAAGCATACGGGGTGCCTCCGAACAGGACCGGGTCCCTACCAGCTCCTGGGGATTGTCTTTCAGCGAGAAGTTCGTCCAGTTTTCGCCTGGCAGCGCACCTTCCCCACGAGCCAAGACGTTGTTCCGCGTAGACCCGGGTCGCCCCAGTCCGAACAGCGCAGCCCGTGTGGGAAAGTCGGCACTCTGCGCCTCGCAGGCCGGCAACATGATGGTCCTCTGCGCAGGGTGCGAGCGGCCCATACTGGACCGCTTCCTCCTTAACGTGCTGGACCGAGCCTGGCACGCCAAGTGCGTCCAGTGCTGCGACTGCAGCTGCAACCTGACCGACAAGTGCTTCTCCCGGGACGGAAAGCTCTATTGCAAAATGGACTTTTTCAGGTAACAGAAAAGCTGGAGTCACTCTTCTTCTCAATTCAGGATTCAGAGCAGAATGCGCGCAGTTTGAGAGATTATTTTAAATATCCAAAAAATATCAAGATAGAATGTATAATAAAAAAAACTAAATCTGGAGTTCGTCTGAGAAAAAATAGTATTACTCCAAGTTTGAATAGCTAAATACAAAAAAAAATGGAACAAATATGTACTTAATAATTTTAAATTTATTTAGCTAGATTTTATTATTTTATTGTAACTCTTTAGTGGCATTTATTACATACACAGACGTATATATATATATATATATATATATATATATATATATATACGTCTGTGTATGTAATATATATATATATATATATATATTAAAGGAGCTCTAAAATAAAACAAATAATGGACACAATATTTCAAATGATTGTGTATCCAAGGACAGTATTATTGTTTGTATCTATTTCCAGCTGCAGCCGCGCTTTTCAAACAGCCATTAGGCCATTAACCTCTTCACCATCCCCAAAAAGTGCTCCAGGTAATTGAGTGATAAGTGAAGCCCCTTGTTTGTCCCGCCGCGCTCCCTTCGCATCATTTTCATTTGGATGTGACTGTTCTCCTCTCGCAAATATTCTAATGGCACGTGAGGCGCGCCAGCCTTTGTTGGGACGCGCTGCTGTTGGCCCCGCGCGGCCTTGGCCGTCATATCACGGTGGATTTAAATGGGCGGCCATTAGCCGGGCGAAACAGTAATCACCCTAATGTGTCCATTTGTTGTGTAAGTAAAGTTGTGCCCTTTCTCTGGGGGAGGTGTATTTGTGTGTCGCTGTGTGTGCGTGTGTATGGTGGTGACGGGGGGTGGGGTTGGGGTGCGGGGGGGGTCTGGCCATGCATGTGAAAGGACGACGCTGAGGAGATCCCGGTGCACATGGAGAGACAAGCTTCCACTGGGGTAGAAACAATGCAACAGCAAAAAAAAAAAAAAAAGAGGCTTAGACACCCCCACCCTCCGACAGGCCGAGTGGAAGCCCAGGTACAGGGGGTCATTCAGAGAGACGTCTTTAGAAGCACTTAGTGTCAGTAAAACACAAATAACTGCAAATTCAAACCAAATATTTCTCTTGTTTCAGCTCAAATAACAAAAACAATACCTCCCCCCCCTCCTCCTCCTCCTTATCGTGTCAGACCAGGAGGGAAATTCTGTTGAATTTATTTAGGCTGTTTTTGCATCAGACTGATGAGTCTGCTCGGTATTTAAGCGAGTGAATATGGATTAAGAGAAGATTTTCA
This sequence comes from Kryptolebias marmoratus, assembly GCF_001649575.2. NCBI lineage: Eukaryota > Metazoa > Chordata > Actinopteri > Cyprinodontiformes > Rivulidae > Kryptolebias > Kryptolebias marmoratus. The sequence goes on from NC_051443.1 coordinate 1,110,406, forward strand.
CGCTAAAATGTTCCTACTCTGCCTAATCCCATAATATATCCTCGGCTACAATGTGTTGATTGTCACTAATGCGTTTCGCGTGGTGTTATTGTCACATCAAAAATGATAAATCTTCTTTATTTCACTGTCGGCATTATTAACTCTAGTTACTTAATGATACATAAAAGATCTTTTAATAAAAGAAAGTCTTTGTTAGTTTTGGAAAATAAGTTTTAGCTAGATTATTTCAGTTTATTTGAGGTTTTTAGCGAAAAATATTTATTTTCAGACAGTATCATAATTATCATCTGAAAATAAATGACAAATTGAAGAAAAAGAAATAACAAAATGAGATAGAAGCTGATCTGTAATAAACAGTGGCTTTGAGTTTTCTAATTGACCGTTTAAAAACATTTTCATTAAGTCATTTTTATCATTGGATTTTATGTTAGTAAATAAATAAAATAATTGTTTTTTTGTCTGCATCCAGGCGGTTTGGCACGAAATGCGCGGGCTGCCTGCAGGGGATTTCCCCGAACGACCTGGTGCGCAAAGCCCGCACCAAGGTGTTCCACCTGAACTGCTTCACGTGCATGGTGTGCAACAAGCAGCTGTCCACGGGAGAGGAGCTCTACGTGATAGACGAAAACAAGTTCGTGTGCAAAGAAGACTACCTGAGCTCCGGGGCCATCAAGGAGGTCAGCCTGAACTCAGGTGAGCCACGATGATCCAAACATTTCCCTCTCAATCGAATGTGTGGATCATTTTCATTTAAAAAATAGACAAGGATGAAGGGTTTTGTTTTTCCAGAGGTCCATGGGGAATATTTCCTAACAGCCTCGTGCAGTGAATAGTTCCAGTATTTATCTCCACACATGTTTGTGTTTTTACGAGCCGGTCCGCTGGGGATGAGTGTGTTGGTTTGTGTCTTCTCGTCTCTTCATCCTTACAGAAAAAGCTCAGGAGGACCGCAGCGGAGCGCGGTGTCCTCACGGTGTCTCCGTTCTCAGGTCTCCCGGAGACACATTTCTGTAATATTCACACACATATGCGCATTTTTAAATTGTTAATTATTTCCGTCTCCGTTTAAAATTTATTTTACTTTTATGCAATAAAGAAACACAGTAAATAAAATATTTTTTGCATAAAAAGTACCTTTTGTTCATTAGATTAGAAAAAAAATCGTCCCAGCTGCATTTTTCCCCTTCATATTTAATTTCTGTTTTTGTTAATTTTCTGTTTCCTTGTATCGCTGCGTCTCCAGGCCTAATTAACCCCAACCTCCCCTTCCTTTTGCACCTCCCTCCTTGACATTTCGGCTCGTGACCTTCCTCCTGTTTGTTTCCACCCCGGTCCTCCAGTGTCATCGTGTACAGACAGAAGTTTATCTCCGGATCTGCAGGACCCGACGCAGGACGACATAAAGGAGACGGACAATTCAACGTCCTCCGATAAGGAAACGAACAATATTGAGAATGAGGAGCAGAACTCGGGGACCAAAAGACGGGGGCCCCGGACCACCATCAAGGCCAAGCAGCTGGAAACTTTAAAGGCGGCCTTTGTGGCCACGCCGAAACCCACCCGGCACATCCGGGAGCAGCTGGCGCAGGAGACGGGACTGAACATGCGCGTCATCCAGGTAAGATCCGGATCTTTTATCAGACTGTGGACTCTTTCTATGTATAAGTGTGTGTGTGTGTGTGTGTGAGGGGGAGGGGGACTCACCGAGACAAAGACAAATTAGAGACAAATGATGGATTATATATCAGTAAAATTACCTTTTAATTTTCCTGAGGCGCAGGACATTTAATTAAAAGCCTCATTATCTGTAAGAGAAATGTCAAAACATGATGTGGACCATTAGCAGGGTATAGATCCAGATTTACCAGCTGCACAGTATGTAAAATGTTTCTTTTAGGCCTATACATTATGGACCTATTTAGGTAATAATGATAAAATGATAATAATGGTGTCTGTGACAGCCTGTTTGCATTTTTAATTTAGTTTAATCTTGTAGGAAGACATATTGGAATGTTAAAAGATCTAGTAGATTTATGCTTGCACATAAAGCATGTTTTAAATTGCGTAACAATTCTTTACTTATAGGTTTATTTGTTATTATGTTGGACTCTATTTTCTGTTTAGATAAACTGATTTTTTTATCATTATTGATTTAAAAAAGGGAAACTACAGAACAATTTGTATTTGAAAATAATTGTTATGCTTTTAGTTTTGCTCCAAGCCATCAGTTTATTCTATAAACTTCAAAAAATGAGATCTATCAATGCTTCGATAGGAATAAATGACATGTTTGCTCTGCAGTTTATTTGGAAATAATGCATGTTTCATAGCCATGAAATGTGAGAGAGGTTACCCTTGTTGCTTGCCAACGCTAAGAGGAACCCTAGACACAAACATGCTGTGCAATCCAACACACACACACACACACACACACACACATGGCCTGCCTTTTCATCCTCAAACACAGATCCACACACATACATATGCACACGTGAGCTGGGTGTCTGGGTGCAGACTGTGTCAGGATGATTAGCACCATCTCTGCCAACTGTGATGTGGCTTTTTGTGCACTCACTGTAATTATCACTGATTTCACAGATTTACATACCACCCTCCCCTTTCCCACCTCTCTGCTCTTACTCACTTACAGCCTGTTTCCTCTGCATCTCCATGGCCTCATATAGATCATATAGGCAATTTATGTGTGTGAGAGAGAGAGCTCGATCACTCAATCAATCACCAAACCAGTCAGTAAGTCAGGCAGTCCACCACGCTGTCTTTCTGTCCCCCTGTCCCTCCACCCCTTGTGTGTTGCTTGGAGCCAAAATGGAGGCCGTGTTTTGTCATCTTCCTGCTCGTTCTGTGTGTGTTAAATACCACAGCTCTCGATGCGGGGAGCCCTGTGAGCCACGCTGCTCCTCCAGCATGTGGATGTAATCCCTAAACAACGCTCTCTCAAGGGAAGCGAGAGCATTTCCATAAAAATGTACCCTACAGTTAGACGATTGTTCTCAATAAGCAGGTGTTGCCTTTGCCGCTGGAGCACAGAGAGTAGAGCCTAAGTGGTTTTGGCTGTTTTTATGTGTGTGTGTGTGTGTTTTTGTTAATCTGTAGCACAGTGGGATTCTGCCTCTGGTGTAGCCTAGCATGGTGTGAACATACATCATTATGCAGCCGTGATGCAAAGGCGAAACACGATGTGTTATGTGCTCATAATGCAAAGACATTCCTCCATATGGTGTGTAGTTTTGTCAAATTTAAATCCTCCTTTGTTCCTCTTCAAAGAAGGTTTATTCAATCATTTTCTGATTTACAGCTTCAGCTGTTTATTTTAACTTGAAGTGAGGTGCACTGGGGTGTGCAGGGTACACAATTAAGCTTCTTTGAGATTCATCTTAATTGTGTACCAAGGAAATGTGTTTCTTAACTGAGAAAAAAAGCACGTTTTATCTATTTTTTATTGTCATCTCTGCCTATTTACTTTTCATCAAGTTCTACTCTTTTGGTCCTTTGTGCTTTCTTAAAACCACATTATGTCACTGCTGCACAAAAGGACTTAGGAATTATCATTAGTTGTTAGAAAATGGACTCAATAATTATTTCACCATGTTGGTTCTTTTTTGTGTTCAATTTTGTCAACTGCCTTAAAAGATTGAGTTAATTTAGCCACTTTATAGCTAAGTCCAGAAAAATGTTCATCAGTTTGTACAAATCTAATAAAACAACAAGGAGATGAGATGAACGCAGGTGAAAAAAAAAGCAAAAATGTTTGGAAAATGAAACCACGACAGGCCAGAAGTCTATTCTTGTTATCTGTAAAACATCAGTTTTCAATTTTTGAGAAAGTTATTTTTTCAAACAAAGGCAACAGCTTGAGTTAGTGTCAAGGCTGATGAGAGAAGGAGCTGTAAAATTAGCTCAAACTTTGTTGTGCTTCATGTTTTTCTTTGTGACAGTGGAAGATCTCCCACTGTAAACTGTGAGATGAGCTGTGCAGTGAAACTGTGGCCAGTTTCACTTTTTGACCACAGAGTAAAACACATTTTGGTGGAAAGGTGAGGAGCCGAAAAAAGGTCTGAATGAAACTCCTCCTGACCGATTCTTCCTTCTGCTCCGTTTTAGGTTTGGTTCCAGAACAGAAGGTCCAAAGAACGGAGGATGAAGCAGCTGAGTGCTCTGGGGGCCCGACGTCATGCCTTCTTCAGGGGCCCCAGGAGGATGAGGCCTCTAGGAGGCCGGCTGGAGGATCCAGACATTTTAGGACCCGGGGCTTACGGTTACTATGGGGGTAAGAAAATAATTCAGTTTGTACAGATTTACTTGTAGCTCACACTGCAGCTGTGTCTGTAAATCTAATCTTTTCTTTGTTAGCCTGCTGACGGGGCCCTACGAATGTTGTGATACGAAAAACACAGACAGAATTGGATGTTAAAATTGGAATTTACTGTTAAACATGGAATGTCATGGAATTTGTTAATATGTGGATTTTCCTACGTGTTTTTCACATTTGACATTGAAGAATGGGATTGTGTTGGTGCTGCAGGCTCTTGTACCTTCCTGCCTTTAGAATGGAACTGAAAGATAAGGCAAACAAATCATTGTATGCATCCAGAAAAAGTTATAACAAGGCACAAAGTTTAGAGCAAAGCAATATACATCAACAAGTTTTTAGTAAGTTTTTTTTGGCACTTAGCTGACTGCAACAGCAAGAAACTGTGACAACCAGTCCGATCAGAACAGAAGAGCAAGCTGATGTTAGCTTAGCACTTCAGCTAAATCAATCACATAAAAACATCCCAGCAGAGGCGAGGCGTGCGTTTGTTGTTTGTATCTGTAGCTGCAGAATAAGATATTCTGTTGTAAAAAATGGCAAAACTGTTTCTGTCTAAAACAAATTGAAAGCAAAACTTTCAGTGAAAAAGTAAAAGCAATTGTCAACAAACCAACAATAAAATTCTCCTCCTCCTCCTCTTCATCATTAGCATAATCATCAGTGAATGATATATCACACAATTATAAAATAAAATAATAGTTTTCCACTGTCTTTAGTAACTATGAAATACAGTGGGATTTTTATATGTCAAGAACTTTTATTTTACTAAAGGCCAAACTGTTTCTTTATTCTCACTTGAAACACATTTGAGGAACTTTACATAAAAAAACCACTAATTTATTTTATTTATAAATGACTTACTGTCAGATTTATGAAGCGTTAAATATTCTGTTGAACTGAAGCAGTTTTTGTTTTATTTTTGTTCAAATTTGTTAGCTTTAAGGAAAGTGTGGACATTTTACAGTTCATTAATTAAAGTTTTATTATTCCACCAAATAATAGGACAGTTTACATCACATCTTAAAGATGAAGTTCAGAATAATAAAAACAGAAAAAACTAAATTTAGGGAGAAAAAATGCAGTTTGGGAAACAAATCTGACTGATTTCTTATACTGAGCTGCTACATGACACAAACATTGAACTGAAGTTTATTTTTGTATTAGAATGCCATGCTAGTTTCTCTAAGCTTCTCATCTTTTGTCCAGAGATACAACAAACTCTAAAACCTGACTCAAACGCTCTGCATGCTTCAACCTGTATTAAAAGAGAAATATGAATGTATTTTACCTGTAAAGGCAGGAGAGTATACATGTCTTCTAATCAGATGATTCATCAACAAATCTAGCTGTATTGTGGCAAAATTTTATCTTAGTCTTTAATAATCTTAGGTTTTTATTAGTGTTCTTAGACAGAATGAAAAATCTCAACAATAATAAGCATAATCATAATTATTTGTACAATATTATTCCTGTACCAGTCTGCAGTTTGTCAGACTTTGTGTATTTTCTAAAATTTATCGTTTAGCATTGATTTCTTTTTTTAAAAGTTGCTGTTTTGTTCTTCTAAAAATGAATGCAATGTCATTCACAATTTCTTTATCAGCTAAAAGAGAACAATACTTTCAAACAGAGTGAGACACAGCTTCAAAAGGACAGTTTTAATTGGTGTTAGAAAAAAATTGCAAGAATGAAAAGATATTTTAGATTTGAAAATGTCTGCCTTTTTGAAGTTACTCTTGATTTTTGATTTTTTTTTAATTGACAAAGCTTCATATCAGCACAGATTTGAATACTTCACTTTATAGTCATTACTGTGTGAAACAATACGCTTGCAGCTGTGCTTCAAACTTTAAAGATTATTATACTGTATATTGTTTGACTGCTTCAGATGTGATGGGGGGGGGGGCATAAAGAAGTCTTCAACATTGTATTTATTTTCTTAGGGTTATTTTCTTAGGGTTTCTTAGGATTTTGAAACAACTGTAACAGTTATTTTAAAATCCATTTCCAGGTTTTTTCATCTAAAATCTAAATAAAAACATATGTTGAAGACAAACAGTGATTACTTAAGTCACAACAAATGAAACAAACTTCAGCTGCTTAAATCAAAATAAATAAGTTTCTAAAATCTGAGCAGGGTGATATTTATGTTTTGGGGAAAGCTCTGACTAACAGACCATAGTGTAACATTACAGATAAATGATAGACACCAAAAAAACAATAGCAGTAGAAAATATACCTGGAGTGTTTATATTAGTAACAGATGCTTTTATATGTCTGACATTAGTTATAAGTCAGGAATGACTTATAAGTGCTGTTTGTTGACACCTTTACAGTAGCTTTGTTGTTTACCCAAAACAGGAGTCTGTAACTTTAATGTTTAAGAGACATTTCAGCAAAGTTTATATGAAACCACAAAATTTGCTTGTGTCTGAAAAAACATACTTGAACAGTTTGATTTAAATACTACAATGTACTCTCACTGGCCACTTTATTAGTTAGACTTGTACAATTTCTTGTTAACAAAAATAACTAATCAGCAACACAATTCCTTTGAGCATGTGGACATGGTGAAGAAGACTTGCTGAGGTTAAACAGAGCATCAGGACAGGAAAGAAATGTGATGTAGGTGACTTTGAATGTGGCGTGGTTGTTGGTACCTGACGAGCTGCTCTGAGTAGTTCAGAATCTGCTGATCTACTGGGATTTTTACACACAACCATCTCTAGGGTTTAAATAGATCCAAAAGAGAGAAAACATCCAGTAATGCCATTTGTGTGGACCAAAAATTCCTGTTAATGTCAGAGGTCAGAGGAGAATGGGCAGACGGGTTCGAGATGACAGAAAGGCAACAGCAGCTCAAACAACCACTTGTTCCAACAAAGGTCTGCAGAATACCATCTGTGAACTCACAACCTGTCCAACCTTGAAGCAGAAAACTCCACCGGGTGTCACTCCTGTCAGCTAAGAACAAGAAAATGAGGCTACAGTTCACACAAGGTTACCACAACTGGACAATAAGAAGTTGGAAAAACATTGCCTGGTCTGATGAGTCTGGATCCCTGAGCTCCAGTGTCGTCCACAGTCACCAGGTTTCAGTCCCACTGATCACCTCTGGAACGGAGTGAAACGGGAGACACACATTATGGACATGAAACTGACAAATCTGCAGTAACTGTGGGATGCCAGCATGTTAATCTGGACCAGAATTCCCGAGGAATGTTTCCAACAACTTGTTGAATTTATGCCGTTGAGAATTAAGGCAGTTCTAAAGGCTGACGGGTCCAACCCAGTACAAGCAAGGTGGACCTAATGAAGTGGCTGGTGAGTGTATACTTAATAAACAAGTTAATGTTGTGTGGTGAAACTGTATTTTTAAACTCAGACAAAAGAAAAAGCTTTATATTTCTACAAAAGGATCTGACACTTTTGTTTCGACTTGACTGAGTCCTTCACATATTTGTGAAACTAAAATCCTATTTAGAGACACATGAAGCACTGAGTCACAGCCTAAACAAACAAAACCACAAAATGTATTTGATTAATCTGCTGTATTTTTATTAAAGACAGGCCTTTATTTTATTTTTTACATTTAAATAAGACTCTAGCTATATGTTTCTACGCTGCCATGTTTTTAAAGTCTAAAATAGACGTGCAGAGCTCATTTCTCTGTTTACAGCAATCTGCCTAAAATATGTTGAAAAATGGGAATTTTCAGGTGAATAAGTGTATTGTACATCAGAAAGTTGCATAACCAAAGATGTGAACAGGCTAACAAACTATGATCTCAACAGTAAAACATGCATTTATGTGTTGACTCATTTCTGTTCAAACTTGAGTTCATGCAGTTTGTATTATTTGTATCATTCTGCTACAGAAATTTCATGCATATATTGTAAAACCTTTGGACAGGTATCCAGCTGAAGTTATTGCTTCCTGTTGTCTATTTAAAACCCAAAATGACTCAGGTTCCAGTTGTTTATAGTCAAAGTACAAGGAGTCACTTCAGAGGGTCTAAAGAGCCACATGTGGCTCCACAGCTGCAGGCTGCACCCTGAACAAAATATCCTGTTCTAATTATTTATTCTTTGTTTAGCCATCACAAAGGCAAAGTGAAACACTTACTCAGCTGGTTTTATTTTTTCTCTCTTGAGATGGGTTTCATTTTGTTGTGGGCAGGTGCAGAGTGTGAGGATGCGGGTCTGTTTATTGCATGGTTGCACAGTTTTATAACAGTTTTAGTCTTGGGTCATTTCTCTTTAGTATAGTGAAGAAAACAGAATGCATTAATACATAGATTCAATATCATTTTTTTTTAAATCTGTAAATTGCAAAGCGGAAAATTCTGTCTGCTTTGCAATTTACAGATCAAAAAATCTGTACATTTTTTAATCTTGGTATTGCTACAGGCAGGTTTTTTTTTTTTTTACAATGAAGAAATATTTTTAAAGGAACAGAGTTTTCTTACGGTTTTAGGAATAAAACACAGCTTTGTTTAAAAACACTGTTTTGATGCTATTTTCTCTTTGTGATGACATTAAACTCTTTGGTGTTGAAGCTTTTGTATAGAACATGAGGGGTGATTAGTTTTTTATTCATTGTGTGAACATAAATTACAGATATGACAATACTGTTTTCTTTCCTCTTCACATTTTCTCAGATTGAATCTCAACTTGATGTAGTTGTACCTTTTAAATCAGTATCCTTTTAAAATATTTTCATTAAGTTGTATTAATTTTGAGGTAACAAAGACCCTGAGCAGAAGTAGAGGAATAAAGCAGATGCACCTGTCATGTATACAAGCAGCTCCCTTCAGATGGACCATCTGAGCGCTGTGGTCTCCATACAGCGTCAGCACATCCACCTGAGGGGCCTTGGCACTGAGGATACAATAAAGTGAAGCCGTCAAGGCAGTGAGGAACAAAGTGGGAGGGGGGGGGGGCAGGACAAAACCTCCATACCTCTCTCTCATCTCTGTCTCTTTCTTTTCACACCCTTTGTGTGGCGGCGGGTACAGGCCAGCCTGCTCGCCTTTATCTGAGCCCGCCGCCTCCCCGCGTCCCTCTGCTGCTGTTCACAGGAGGGATGCCTGTGTGTGGCACAATGTGTCTGCATGTGTGAGTGTAATTATAGTTTGCAGATCCAACACTCCCCTCGACAGCCACCCTCAGCTCTTTCTCATACACACACACCATGAGACGAGCTTGCTGCTTATTTTCAAGGTCGAATAAACGAGCACAGGTCTGTTTGTGAGATCAGATAATTAGCGTGTTTGGGAACGTAATGCCACCTTTTATTGCTTGTCTTTATTCCAAAACACAGGTATGCTGTAATCATGCAACAGATTTCCTGATATCTAACCTGTTAGTTCCCTGATTCTCCCTGTTTGGGTTGAATGGCAGTAGAGGAACATATGGTGGTGGGGGAGTAGAGCAGTGCAGGCAACATCTGGGGCAGCGGTATAAAGACCGCGTGGAGCTCAGCCCAGTTTTAATGTAACCAGACTTTAAAAGGTAAACAGAGATTCTAAAATCTTTTTTATAGCACCAAGGTGAGATTTTGAGAAAAACAAAAAACCTGTTTTGGTGCAATAAAGAGGTCATGAGAGGATCTTTGCAGTGTCTTTCCATTGCATGCCTCCTTGTTTGGTGCAGATGTGTGATATTTATGTCAGCTTATTATTTTAATGATTTAGAAGCAATGTATGTGGATTCTCAAGTTTAAAGACTACGAGAAATGAACTCTGCTGGGCTAAAACCATAGGTTTGTCATTGCAGTAGTGTGATTTGGACAAACCGTTGTCCTACAAATGGGTTTTATGTGTGACAAGAATCAACAAAGGGAATAGCATAGCTACTAACATCATCTGATGTTTTTGATCTTTACCCGCATGATTTTGACAAGTTGGGTTCAACTTTACTGTTAATTTGATTAGGATAGTATTTCACTGGGCTGTGACTGTTTGCACAACACTGTTTTTGAGTGAAGCAGTAGGTTTTCCTCTGCGGTTCAGTCACACGTGTACATGACAACAGCGCTTGTTTCCTCTCAGAACTGAGGTTTTCGTAGGATCAACAACCATGCTGATGGTGGCTAGCAGAGTGCTGTTTATGCTACTCACCCTTTTCAACATGTAGCCACAACCCAACCTCACTGTCAGCCCAAATGTCTGTATTCATTATTTGAAATGTTACGGTTTACATGTTTGAGACTGCATGCCTACCTCGTTGAAAGCCTGGCATCTGTGTTGCCAGAAAAATGCTACTAATTACAGTTTTTGTAATGTAATTTTAGGGTCATGTCCCCCTCCTTTTCTGTGCACATGTTCATCAATCACAAAACACCGCTAATCTTACAACCTCCCCCCTCTGAGAAAGAGCACCTCACTCAGCACAAATGAGAGTTGGGGTCAAAATACAATCATTTTAAAGTGGCAGTATGATAGTTTGTCAATTTCTATCTGGCAACCCTGCCTGTCATGGAAACTACTGCAGATTCAGTGAGCACAGCCATATCCACGTAAACATGTTTTGTTTTTTTGTTGTTTTCTTTTCTTGTTGATTCACCCCAATAAACCTTAAAAAAACACAAATGTTTGCAGAGATCATTCTCATGTAAACAAAGCCTTAGAGACTAGTTGGCATCTCAAAACTGCGAAAAAAAAGGCAAAATTTCAGTTTTAGTCTTGAAATTCTGAGTGTTTGTGACCAGCATACAGCAAGCCATGCAAAGCATTTTAATCAGCCAATTTTTGACATTTGTGGCCTATTTTCTTCTGTATAACTTGCAAAAGTGTATTCCAGGCTGTGAACATTATTTCACTGCCCATCTCCGCCCACATTGCACTTACCTCAGCGTGCTCTCTACCCACGTCAACTGGAGTGTACATTAGAAATAAAGGTAGTCAGATTTGGACCATCCAGCCATTGATTTTTTCTCCCACTTTTTTATGCAGGGTTGAAGGATAACTGGTGCCTATCTCCAGCAATCATTTGGACCAGATTTGTATTTGTAATTATTTATCATAAGTGTGTTTTCTGTCAGAGAAGAGCATCCATGAAAGTGTCAACCCTTGCAGAAAATCCATATGAATTTAATGTGTTTTTCACATGTGATCCCATGTTTGATCCCATGAGATCACATGTGATCATGTGAGTATGACTCTGTTTTGTAAGAAAATATTTGGAAGGTGTTCAAAACTCAAGTGAGAAGACCGCGTGCCTCTGCAGAATTAAGAACACCTACAAACATGACTCCCTCATGTATGCCCTTTGCAAAGTAGTCGCCAGCAGTCTTAGCCCAGTGGAAGCTCGCCTTTGACAAACAGATGCTTCATTGTTTGCTCTTCCTAATATCCTGAAATTTCCTCATGCAAAAAACTAAATCCTGAGCTGTTTCGAATGACATGACTCTGTGAGAATGGGTGTATCAGAAACACACTTGGAAGTTTTTGTGAGAAGAAGCTTTAAAAACTCAGACTATTTAGCATTGACAGTAAATCACTGTGTTGTGGCACTAAATGTGAGGCTATAAGCAGCTGGTAGCTGGAAATTTGACTTTATTTTAGGGCCTCTTTCACGTGAACAAGCCTTGTGAACACGCGTGACCAAGCATTCACACTACTGTTTTCTTCTTTATAGTTTCTTCCAAACATTTTTTGGAATCAAGCTATTTTGTGCTATTTTACCAATTCATGTATCAAAATCTACTATGACTGTTGGTTTTTGTAACATATACTTTACAAAATATTTAACTATTTAAAATCAAATTCTGAAAAGAAATACATTGAGATATTTTTAATTCTCTTAAAAATCTGCTTCAGCATATTTGCTCTATTTTTGTCTTTTTATTCTACTGTTAGCTTTAAGCTACCAGTCTACCACTTTTAGCTTTTAGCTACTCTTTTGCTACATTTAGCAACGACTCTGCTACTTTTAACCTATAGATTTTTTGTTGCTGATTTTAGTTTTCAGCTTCTATTTTGCTACTGTTAGCTGTGTTTGGCTCATTTTAGCTTTAGCATCTGTTTTATAGTTTTTAGCTTTTATTATTTTAGCCTCTGTTCTGCTTGTTTTAGCTTTAAGTCAAGTCAGTTTATTTATCAAGCATATGTAAAAAAACAACAGGCCATAAGCAAAAGTGCTGTAAAAGAACAAGTATATTAAAGACAAAGGCCATGAACAAACAACAGTAAAAACTAGTTAAAAGGGGACAATACAACAAAAAGAAAATAAACAGTGAATATTGTTTTATTAAAAAACTAAATCAACTCACATTGTGTTAAATATCATTGAGAACAAATATGTTTTTAAAAGAGATATAAAAACATGATGTGAAGAAGCCTGTATTTGAAGACAGACTGTCCCCAAGTTTGAGTTATATCTGATAAAACCACTCAGTTTTAGCTTCTTCAGCAAGTTTCAGCAGTCATTCACCCTGTATTTGAACAGAAAACACAGTTTCTCTAGTTGGTGTACAGTTTTCACAGCAGCCTAATGGTGGCAATAATGACCTGGATTGTCAACTCTATTCAAAAGCTAGAAAGAGAAAAAATGTTTGAGTGATTTCTTAGCAGGAGTTTGTGTCTCCTGTGCTCCCTGGGTGATAAATGAGCCAAATGTGGATAGCAGCAAGTCTCATACAGTGTTTCCTCAAAACAAGTGTTGTTTTCCTTCCTCTGCTTGGAGTTTGACTTGTGGTCATTGTGGGTTGTGTGTGTGGAGTTTGATGCTGCACTTTGATTGTGAGAGAGTGTTGTCCCCATGGAGCAGGCATACTCCAGCAGACAGGTAAAGATAATTAAATTAGCATCACAAACAGTCTGTGGTTGAGAGACAGGACTATAAGTTCAGTCTGTAGGAAAATGAAGAGAAACACTGAATACCTCTGTCCTTCCTCTTGATTGGTCTGACAGCATCTTTGTTCCTTTGTAGTCCTTTTTACACTGAAGTGTCAAAGGTGGTGAGTTTATTTTGTATTGCCCAAGAACAGGTTGTGAATTATACAGTGACAATTCTGGGTGGTGGGCACAATCTCACTCAGTACAACCATGATTTTTAGTTTGTTAAATTCTTAAAAATGATTCCAATAATTTTCTTTTTATTTCTTCTGTTTTAATAAAACGTCTGCCCTTTAAACTTTGAATTTAGATTACAATAAATGGCAATCAGTCCACCACTTCAAATAAAACACAATCATTTCAGTAATCAAATATCCCACACAGACCTACAACACAACAGAGCACCATTTTGTTCCAAGCATCAGCATCCATAAGACAACCAGGGACGTCTTAGTCCCAAACTATGGTCTGTCCTTCACTGTTATTAAAGCCAGAGATCAAAAATCACTTCTAAATATTTCTAATAACATTTTGTAAGCTATAATTTTCAAAATAGTCTAATAAAAAATTAGTTAATATTCAACCTATTTCAACATGATGTTGAGTGTAGAATACCAAAATGCAAAGACCAAAGTCAGATACTTTCGAAAAGATGTTGAAAGATAAATGTTATGATAAAACTTTGAAGGCTCAAGTTCCTAAATCTGAGTGTGTATCAACTCTTCTCATGATTCAAAAGTGATTCTGATTTTTTTTTTCTTTGTTGATGGGTTTGATGTGGTGGTGGTTAACTTCTGCTCTGAGCACTGAGGACAGAAATAAACTCAACATTAAGTGAAACAAAATCTTAGCTAAAATTATTATGTGCTAACAAACTGGATAATACATAAAATGCTATCTTTCTGTATTTTATTGTTTATAAAGACACCGAAACATAAATAATTAGGGATTTTGATCTTGAGCTTATAAAGTTTTGTTAGTACTTGAACATTTTGAAAAACATTTTTTATTTGTTTTTGTGTGGCATAGAGGAAACTTTTGGTAACAATTACCCACTTCTTGAAAGATATTCTAAATCAGTTTACTCCAAACGTTATTTCATGGCCCTAAAACAATAACAAACAATTTCAAGTCAGATTCAAATTGAATTATAGTTGATTCTTTCCAGCAGTACTACAATGCATTCACATGCAGTACATTGTGAAATGCCAATGAGTAAAAGTTACCTATCTTATCTAAAGAAGCCACCTGATAGCACTGAATCTCCACTTCGTCACAATCCCCCATCGGAAACCTCCAGCAGAACCAGGCTCAGGATGAATGACCATCTTCCTCTTCCAGCTGGGGTTTGAGAGGACAGGAAAGAGACACAGATGAGCACAGGATTGGTCCAGGTGTAGTTTCCATGGAAACAAAACTACAGGTTAATGACAAGGATAATTGAATGCAGAAACATGGAGAGTAGAGAGAGTGTAAGCCCATAGCACCTTAACTAAGGGATACCTCAGGAAACCCAAGCCAACCCGAACTATAGGATTTATCAAAATGAAAACTAAAGCTTTGTCTTAAAAGTAGACAAGAGTGTCAGCCTCATGGACTAAAACAGCAAGTAAACCTGCAGTCTAAGAGTGAGGTGCTCTGTTAGGAAAATATGGAACAATAGTATCTTTCATTTAAGGTAGAGCTTGGTTGTTGAGAGTTTTGTATCTTAGAAGTAAGATTTTAAATTCTATTCAGAATTTGACAGAAATCTGATCTCTCCTCCTGACTCTCATCAGAACTCAATCAGCAGCATTTTGGATCAACTGAAGAGTTTTCAAAGAGTTCTTTGGTCACCCAGATAATAAACAATTACATTAATCCAGCCTAGACAGTTTAAATGCATGGCCTAACTTTTCTGCATTATTTTGTAACAAGATGTTTCTATTTTTTTTATCTTGGCCAGAACATCCTTGTAAAAGAGATTAATAATCTCAATGGATTTCTTTCTTGGTAAAATAACGGTTTAATAATAATAATTTTGGCAATAGTGCACAGGTGGTATTATTTTTACTGTGGGACTTAAATGACATATCCTGAAACTAACACCAAGGATTTTTACATTAGAACTGGAGGCCGAATTCATGTCATCCAGAGGAAGTGAAAAACTGCTAAGGTTGTTCCTAAGATGATCAGGTCCAAAAACTACAACCTGTCTTGAAAGCAGAAAACTGAGAGTCATCCAGGTTTTTAGCTTGTAATAAGGAAGTGATTGGGCTCATCAGGTTTCAGGGATAAATATATTTGAGTATCATCAGCATAACAACAAAAAATAATCCTGTGCTGAAGCATACATAAATGAAATAATATTAGTCCAAGCACTGAACCCTGAGGAACTCTATGTCTAACTCTGGCGTATAAAGAAAATTAATTATTTACATTTACAAACTGGAATCTATCAAATAAATATGGTTTAAACCATCTCAAAGCCATTCTTGTAATCCCTACATTGTGTTCAAGCCTCTGTAATAGAATATTCTGATCAATAGTTATTTTAGAAATGTTTAAAGGAAAAAAGGTGAACCTTAGTTAACGAAACACTGATATTTTATAGGGCAAATAAAACAAATACATAAATGAATAAATGCACTTAAACTGCTGAAATGTAAAAACTAAGTAGTAACACAATGCTTTCTGAGAAACAAATTTCCTGTTACTCCGGATTTACAGAAAATCCAACAATTTTCATGAAGACTGAAGCGGAAATAACCCTTTGAAGTCTGCTTATATAGGTTTAGTATTTATCAGCACAAGCTACAGTGAGATAAACAAAGAGAAAAGCTGAAAACGTCAAACATTAGCTGCAGACTCAAACAAAGCTGAAGCAGAAACACACCAGTCAGTGTTACAGGTTAGAAGCAAGATGAGCTAATCCTGGAGGAATCCACTCAGTAATTTGTGACTAAATTCTGTTTTTTAAGTCTCACTTTTTGTCCTTGTATGGTCTTTTACAACAAAAAATGAAGGAAAGCTGGAAGTTGAGAAAGAGGACAGGTTCTAGTCAAAGTTAAACTTTATACATTCAAGAGTTTTAAACCTGAAAGAACAGACACTGTTTTAACATCACAATTAGTTGATATTAATGTTGCCAACAATTGTGATTCTGAGACAAAACATCAGTTCAGTGATGAGTTATGTTTTAGTTATCCTCGGTTTTTTCGACAATGACAAATTTTGGTTTTGGTCACAACGTGTAGGTCTGATTTAAACAAATAAAAGAGTTTACCATGTATGGTTTATATTTTTGTCCAAATTTATGCACAGTGAACAATTTTCCCACTATATAAGCAGAGATCATGTGTTTTCACATACTGATGAGCTGAGGCTCCTCTTGTTACCACTCTGAATATAAGAATGGTTTGGGGTAATTTCATCACCTCCACGGTCTGAAAGAGATACTGATGGTACAACATGACTAAAAACATGGCATCAACAAAATGAGAGGTGAAACAGCTGTATATTACTTTATATTTCTGCAATACGTGTCTTTGGGTTCTAAGCTGTTGGTTATAAAATACGAAAAGTGAAAAAACACTTAAGTCACAGACATCGTATTTAGAACATAATAATAATTATATATATACACACATATATATATATATATATATATATATATATATATATATATATATATATATGTGTGTGTGTGTGTGTGTTCTTCTTTTCTTTTCTTAAATGAAGTCCTAATTGTTGTCTTAGTTGGTCTGAAATCTAAAAATAAACTTGGGTAATTCATGTAGCTTGGGAAACGAGAGGTTGAGGCAAGTGACGGTGCTGGAAGCTGCTTCAGACAAAACAGAGAGATGCAGCCAAAAGGACCTGGCAGGCCTGCAGGGGAGGCTGGAATCTCATTTTGGAATTTCTCATCCAAATCCAGAAGTTTTAGCGGGGGAATCCATCGAGGTGCACGCATGGCTGCGAGCTGAATGAGAGCGGGAGATGAATGCAGTGTGTAAGAGGCGAGAGAACTGAGGTGGAGAGGTGTGGAGTTGTTTATACACTCAAATGAGGCTGTTGGAGACCGGTTGGTTGGAAATTGGACATGATCAATTTCCCCACTTAGACAGGAATGAAGCTGTATGTAAAACTGCACACACTGCTCTGGGGTGCTGCGGATGTATTTAAAGATTAAAACAATGTTTAATTCACTGTTTTCTCCTGCCCCTTTGCAGAATACCAAGGTGACTATTATGGACCAGGAGGTAACTACGACTTTTTCCCCCACGGTCCTCCATCTTCACAGACTCAATCTCCAGCAGAGTCCCCATACATTCTGGGCTCTGGGCCTGGAGCCATAGAGGGATCAGGCCACCACCCTTCAGATGACCAAAGGTACACGGACATGATCTCCCATGCAGAAACCCCCAGTCCTGAGCCAGGATTACCGAGCTCCCTCCAGCCAGTCCCAGGAGATGCATATGGAGGTGGGCCTAGTCCACCTTTCTCTTTGGCCAGTAACTCCAGCTACAGCGCTCCAATGTCCCATCAGGGCCAGGAGATGGGAGAAACCACCTCCTGGTAAAAAAACCAAACAATAATAATAATAAATGGGACAGGGACCATGCCTGGGCTGAATGTGTGCCCACTTAATTCAGGAGATGAATCACCACAAACAAAAAAAATTGTGAGAGGAGAAAGAACATCTAGAATTTCTACAGAGAAAACCTTTTAAAGTTATGGACTAGTTTTAATAACTGAAGAACTGATGGAAACTGAATCAAGAATGGAATAGCTATTGGAAAGAGCAAAAGTCTTTCCTGAACTTGAAATATTAAGAAAAGTGATTCCATCTAGCAAAAATGTTTGTCGCCTTCCCCTTCATTCTAACAAAGGTATCTTCTGAAGCTCTAGGTTCACATTAGTGAGAAACGCCAAAGGGGACATGTCTAGTATTTTTTATTTCTCAACACATTTTTAAAAACATTGCTTCAAAGCAATATTAATTTTCATTTTGTTTTTGCTATGTTGTCACTTAGCAGCACTCACATGCTTTAATATTTACAAACAGTCCAAGTGTTGTATGTTTATGCTGATTTTAAACATTTCCTCCATAAAACATAATGTCAAATCAAAGGCAGCTGGTCGACAGACATGCACTGACTTCCTCTCGCGCACACCGCAGCTCCGAGTCTCTTAATGCACAAAAAGTGTTCTTGATCATAGCTTGAAAGAAGGATGTCTACACTATTATTCAAAACACGAACACAATTATACAGACACTTGTACCCTCCCACACACATACAAACACACACACACACATCTCACACCCATTGAGGCGGCCCTGATAGTTCTGCTCCCCTCACTGCTTCACCTGACCTTCCTTTTGTTACTGTCCCTTTTAAAAAAACATGTTTTAATGGAAATGATTTTCAAAAGAACATTGAACCCATAATGGAGAATGTCCTTCAGCAGCTGAGGTCTCCTTCCTCTAAAGGCAGAAAACAAAAGAGGGGGCAGACAACATCTGTGACATTTCGGCTGTCTCTGCTCCAAAGCTCTCGTTGCCATCTAGTGGCCACGTTTTCAAAGCACACGGGAATCAAATCGAGCTCAAAGCAGCAGAGTCCGGCTGCGTGAACATCTTTGTGTATAAGAGGACAAATTCTTTCTCTTTTTTCATTTCAAATAGTTCAGGGTCAAGCTTCATCAGGGCTGCTTTTTTATTTTATTTTATTTTTTTTTTTTTAAGTCAGTCTTTGTTGAAACAAATTAAACTATTTGCATTCAATAATTCCTATTTCAGATTGATTTTTTCACTTTCAGTGCCATCTCATCACTTACAAGACATGTCACACAAAGCACATCAAACACTGAGTTAGCGCTACTTGAATATTGTTTTTAGATTATTTGTGTTTTTTGAACATTGTATAAGAGAAAAAAAGATTGTGTCTTGTCTTCAACGTACCCCAATAGTACCCTAATTTGCTTGGATGTAAATGTGTGAGTGTGTGTGTGTGTGTGTGTGTGTGTGTGTGTGTGTGTGGATTAAGGGGGGTCTGAAAGGGGCAAGGCTGTATTATTTCTATGTAAATAGAACTGGTAATAAAACTTCTCTTACAACAAAATGTAAATCAGCTTTTTTATTCAGTCTTGTCTTAAAATCCTCTTTTTTCTTTCATTTTGAAGTGATAGAAATCAGCGAAGAATGCTTCTGTAGTACATATCCAAATGATTGCTCTTAGATCCAGTCTTACAAAGATTTACTATACATTTTTTTCTCCCAAAAGGGAGGAGAGGGAGTGTGATTTTCATATGAGTTCAGGTTGCAAACAATGAAGTAACTCACTGTAGTTTTAAAGCTTAGTACTCAACACTTTTAAATTTGAATTGAGAAAGCTCATCAGTTCAGAAGCAAAATGTCTTCAGAATAACAACAAAATAAATTAAACTTCCCAGGTTAGCCATGTCCTGGATGACTGATAATCTGCACCAAAATATATGATTATGAACATTTTGTCATCATTTCAGTGGAAATACAGCATCCTTTACTATGATATATGTAACATTTACTTTCCTTTGATCAAATCTGATCACATGCTTTAAAAATAACCATTCTGTATTATCCCTATAGTGGAGCCAATTAGTTCATTCCAGTTAATGAATAAATGCTGGGTATCATGCTCAAATAGGGCAAATTTTAATAAAGGTTTAATGGCCTGTAATATCAAGTTTTTTTTATGAATTTGTAATTTAATTACTCATGATTTTATTAATTTACTGGACTTTTTCAAGAGCCAGGCTTTAAAAATACTGGATACAAATACTAACATATCTTTCTTTATATATATATATAAAAAATCTATTTATAAGCATCACATTTTACACTACTTGTTTCTGCCTAGTGGTTCTGCTAATGTGAGCATTTGAAGCCGTTTGTTCAGTCATCATCTAGATTATTAAAAACAAACTAAAAAAGAAACTGTAAATAAACTTGGTTGCAGGTTGTCCTCTCAAACTATTTACATTAAGTTGTTGTCTTTAATGGAGAACCCTTGTATTTTGCATATTTCAAAAATGTGAAATAATTGTGATTTCTTTATGATGGATAGCTATTTATTTATTGAAACATGCAGCTACTTTGATAAAGAGGAGTATTAATATTCACTTGGGGTCAAGATTCCTTGTGACTGAAATCTAAATTTTTACACTCTTTCTTTTCATGTTATTGTCCCAAACTATTTTATCTGGTGGTTTGTTTGTTTTGTTTTATGGAATTGGGTTAGTCAGGTTTTTGAGAAGTTTTATTGCATTTATTAAACAAAAATAGCTTCCTGCAGCTTGCTGCTGCATTACAAGACCTGTGATAAAAAATGCAAATCTGGGATGTATTTTTCTGAGTATTTTTAGTGTTTGTTGCAGTCTTCTGTGTAAGTACATTTAGTCATATTTGTTTCTTAAAAATCTACGGGGTCTGCCGAAAGTCCTATAGTAATAACCATGGTTTTAATACAGTGTTTCTGTACTGTTCTCCTTTTGGTAAACCTAAACTGAATAGAGTTAAACTGTTAAAATGTTGTTTTGGTTGAAAAAGCCATATATGAATTGTTTTAATTTTTAGTATTAAAAATGTATTTTTATGGAAAAGAGAAAGTTCACCCTCTTTCAGTTTACAAATAATACTTTACCACGCTCTAAGATTATTCTAATCCCACCTCAACTGAACAAAAACACAACAAATTTCACCATGTAAAATCTAAAAGCTGTCTCTGAAAAAAAAAGTCCACCCTTGTTTCTTTCACAGGATTTATTAGGTTCAGTTTCAGTTAATTGCTGCTGATCAAATGTATTGATTAACTGATCATCATCAGGGCGATCACCTCTATAAAAGCAGGAGTTTTGTTAGTTTGCAGCTTTGGAGCAGACAGGAGTCAGTTAACACAATGCCAAGGCGGAAAAACATTAGCTAAAACAAAAAGAATCATTCAGAAGTGTAAAACATTTAGTACATATAAATATTTCTCAGGAGTGGACATCCAAGGTCAGACCATGCAATGCACAGGAAAATGAGCTCCATCTCAGACTCCTCAGGCTTCAGTTCACAGGTTAAAGGGTAAAAGTCATGACAGGTGACACAGAATGATGTAAGAAGGGTACTCTTACTTTTACTACTGTTTTAAACTCAAAAGGGGCACCAGATAGAATTTTCTGATCAATACACATTGAACTGTGAACCTATAGGGAATCAGTAACATTTGGATTACTTGATTTATTCACCCCTATAATTTATCATATCTAAATCTGTTCATTAAAAGAATCTTTCATTAAACATATTACCAAGAGACCAAATTTTTCAGATCTTATTACAAAATTAAAAGAATCAAAATAAAGTAAACAAAGAATACCAATAAATCAACTCAACTCAAAAATAAAATTAACACTGACAACTTTTGTTTTGCCCAAGGTCACCCAAGGTTGTGGTGATGGCTTTGAGGAATGGTCTGAAACTCTTCAGCTGGTAGAGTCAAGATATGGAGGGTAACGCAGCATCTAGGAGCACTTGTTTTTCTGGACTTATCTCTTAAATTTACAAATGGTTCTTGTTAATTTTACCTTTTCTAAGGTGTTCTACTGCTGGATTTTACAAAACAAATCTGGACGAAATGTACGCTTTTCAACTTAGGTTAACCCTGCTGAAGTCCTTGTAACTGAAGAGCGGAAGAGAAGACCTTGTAACTTTGGGTTCATTTGACCCGAAGGCCACGGGAGGGTAAAACAAAATATGACGAGACAAAGACGAATGATGACAACAAAGACTGAGCAAAGAGCTAAGGTCCCTCTCATTTCATCAAATGCGACAGGGCATCAAATCACTGTCAGCCATGGATTCTGACAAGATCAAGAACCTGAGTGTCTGCACAGACGGAACTGATCTTTTCTTGTTTAAAATGGTTCTCTTTACAGGATCACTGGACTCTCTCCTGTAATGACAAGAATTAATGACATTTGTTAAACCACTTGACTAATTTCGTATTAGATATATGAAGACATAAATCATTAGCGTTCATGTTTCAACACATTTCAAAACATCTCAAAATTAATAAAGGAACAGATTTCATCTCTGCATAAATCATGTTTCCTTGAGCCTTAGATGAAGTGTAAGAACACTATCTCTACTGATAAGATATTCCAAGTGTGTGAAGCCTTGGAAAATAACTTATCCAAACAATACCAGGGATTCTGGTATGTAAAAGTGTTTTTTACGCAGATTATTTTCTGGAAATATGAATGTAGGTCATAGGTCATAAAAGAAGTTGTGCCATCATGGAATATATCCCCCACTTGAAATTTAGGGCCTTTGAATTACAACAAACAGGATCCAAGAGTCACAAAGAGGAGCTTTGGTGGTATCAGCAATGACACCCAAGTAACCATTAGGAATTTCAGAACAAAGTTGTTGGTGTCCTATGACACCTCTTGGCATTCTGAACCAAAAGTGAATTGCGATCCAAAAAAGGTGATTGTTTTTTTTTTTGAGGACTTTTAACAATGATGCAGTCACCTGCCATTCTTAGAGACACAGAGTGGAAGACAAAAGATCCAGTGTGCAAAGCAAACAGGTAGTAAGTGACACCTTGGTTTTCCAGGAAGGTGTCACAATGAAAGATATCCAAGTGGTAGATGCCACCAGCTTGCACCATTGGTTGGATGCTTTGAAGTATCACCAGTGGATAGTCATTGCTCGATACCAGGATGAAGGTAGTCTTGATGTCATCAAAAGGGATACCAATGGATGGATCAGCAAAAAGCACGTAATAACTCTTACTTATGTGTTTCGTGTGTAGAATTTATGAGAAAAATGTCCAAAATGGATCTTATGAAAATTTAGCAATCAATTAACCAACAACAGTCAAAATGGATACTTGAACGTCAGTCTAGACTCAACAATCCTGTCATAGACTGAAGCACAACAGAGTTAAGGATCATGCAGATTGGTGATGTCAGTGTTAGCATACATGTTAGTTCATTTCAGCCCCCATTAGTAACAGATGTTTTAGATGTTACATCCCCACCAGTAGCTGGTGGTTAACTTAGTTTGTTATCTTGGTTAGTTTCCAAAACTATCTTGTGTTAACTTTAAAGTTTTCCTAATTAAAGCTCTAGTGGTTGGTTAAGTTTAATTTGTCCATATCTAATAGGATAATTTTAATAAACTTAAGTTTTACTATAATGTTTGTAGGTCTGTTTATTTGTGTGACTAGTTTGTGTGATCATTGTTATCTGTGAGTTTGGTAAAAGCTTTGTGATGTTTGATTTGGTTTCTGTAAACCCATTTGAAAATGGATTTATTTTGTCCTAAGGTGAAATTGATTTTGTACATTTCAATGATTGTGTAATGTCCTGTCTGTTATGGCATGAGTTTGCAAGCAAGTTTTCTAGTCTTGGTTTTTGTCTGCCCAGTCCTCAGAGTAAAAATGTTGTAGCAGATTTTGTCCTCCACTTGAAGTTCAACATGTGAGGCTTTCTGATCATGGTAAGCATTGCATCTTTAAGCTGTTTTTGACAGCTTTTTCTGGGCAAAGGTGACGGTGGCTTGCAGATGTTGGTTTATGTCTGTCATACACTGGTGTGATGTGTACACGGTTGATACGCTGGCTTCACTTGTACGGTAAAGAAGGTGCAATGGAAGAGTCGTGTGTTGGTCATCATCTCAAATAGAGTGATAGTAGTGAATTTGTGTGGGGTTGCATGAATTGCCATCAGAAAGAGGGGTAGTTTGTTGTCTCAGTCCTGATGGTTGGTTGAAAAGTAATTCTTTAAGATACTCACAACTGTTCAGTTCACAAGTTCAACTTGGCGGCCAATGTGGAAATTGGCCTTCACACTGTTGCATCACTTTGGAAGTCAAATTTTTTTGTTGTTGTTTTTGTTTTTGGTGGAGTTAACGTGAACTGGGAAAGTGGGAAAATATGTGGTTCAACAGTAGATAGGCAGTTGTTTCTGCCATATTGTTTGGAGTTGGTAGACATTCAACCAATTTTGTGGTTTTGTCCCACCCCTTCAATCTGAAAGTCATACCAAGGAAAGGCAGTTCTTCTACAGATGGGGTCTGCATGCTGGCAGCAAACCTTTTCACATCATGAAAAGTTCTTTATGTTTGACAGGTTTCTCGTTTGTGGTTAGGAAACCATTTTGTAAGTATGAAGTGAGATGGCAAGAAAAACTGAGATGGGCATAATTTGAAGCTGTACTGATCACCAAAGTACATCTGTCATGCTCTGCAGTGAGTTGCAGGGTAATGAGAATGCCTACAGTTTCTGCATGTTGCGATGTTTGTGTGCCCACCTGGAAACTTAGTCCTGTGGGTTTGTGTGAAGCCAAAAAATGTCAACACCTGCACTGAGCACAGTGTTATAATAAAATGAACAACTCTCAACATAAGCAGTAATTTTATCTTTACAGACATTCTGATGAAAGTAGTGGTGATATGGGTCCTCTGGGACCAGAGGTGGGCTCATCAGCATGGTTAGAGAAACATTTGTGGACCACTGACAAACGGCTAGATCTGTGCCAAGAGTGTTCTTTTTGTTCTGGGCACAGTAAACTTCAATTTTGAAACTTTGAAATGTCATTAACCATGATGCCACACAGGTGTTGGTTACTATTGATGCATTGGCTGTTCAGGAGGAACCGGGTGGTGTTGATACCAAGGTAGTTTGAACCTACAAGGAGGCAAACAAACTGAATTGTTGTCTTGCACCACTGACTCTTAGAGAGTAAAATTTTCCCACCGTCTACTGTAAGTTTATCAAGGACATAATCAGTCTCAACCAGGTGGCTTTCCAGTGTGGGGTGACACAGGAGAATATCATTGACTTAGATGAGTGTCCTTCATGCACCATCTTCAGGGCACGTGTTGTCTAAGAAAATGTTAAAGTCAGCGGATAAGTTAGTGTAACCAAAACGACACCCTGTGACAGTGTACTGACAGTTAGCAAAGGTGAAAGCCAATTTATGTTGGTCTGCTACATGCACTGAGACCGCCCATAAACCAGATGCAACGTCAAGGTGGAAAAGTATTCTACTTCTTTTACCTTGGGAGTT
The DNA here is from genome assembly GCF_001649575.2 of Kryptolebias marmoratus. NCBI lineage: Eukaryota > Metazoa > Chordata > Actinopteri > Cyprinodontiformes > Rivulidae > Kryptolebias > Kryptolebias marmoratus. The sequence continues at coordinate 1,135,659 of NC_051443.1, forward strand.
CCTGCTCTAGTCTGGTGCCAGATCCCTCAACAACATCTGTAGTTGTGTTGTACCAAAGAGACTGAAGGAAAAAGAGGTGGCTGATAGCCTAGAGAGGCTTCAAAGGGTGATAAGCCCTAGCAGCAGGATTAATGTGTTATGTGAACACTCAAAAGACTCCTAGTGAATGGGTTGTTGTGGACCACACAGTGCAGAGCAGTCTCAAGTTCCTGATTGATGGTTTCTATTTGACTGTTAGTCTGAAGGTGAAACCAGATGAGAGACCCACTGAATCTCCATGGCTGCTGCAAAAGGCTTTCCAGTCTTGTGAGGTGAATTGTGGTCCTCTGTCAGATCATGTTCGGATGGGATTCCATGAAGGCGGAAGAAATGCTGTACCAACAACTGGGCTACTTTTATCTATCCATCCATCCATCCATTCTCTTCCTCTTATCCGGGGTCGGGTCGCGGGGATAGCAGCCTAAGCAGGGAGACCCAGATTTCCCTCTCCCCAGCCACTTGGACCAAGTCCTCCACTGGGGGAATCCCAAGGCGTTCCCAGGCCAGCCGAGAAACATAGTCCCTCCAGCATGTCCTGGGTCTTCCCCTGGGTCTCCTCCCGGTGGGACGTGCCTGAAACACCTCACCAGGGAGGCATCCTCACCAGATGCCCGAGCCACCTCAACTGGCTCCTCTCGACGTGGAGGAGCAGCAGCTCTACTCTGTGTCCCTCCCTGATGACCGAGCTTCTCACCCTATCTCTAAGGGAGAGCCCAGACACCCTGCAGAGAAAACTCATTTTGGCCGATTGTATCCCTGATCTCATTCTTTCGGTCAGTACCCAAAGCTTGTGACCATAGATGAGGGTAGGATCGTAGATCAACCAGGAAATCGAGAGCTTCGCTTTTTGACTCAGCTCTCTCTTCACCACGACAGATCGGTACAGCGCCCGCTTCACTGCAGACGCTGCACCAATCCGCCTGTCGATCTACCGCTCCATTTTTCCCTCATTCGTAAACAAGACCCCGAGATACTTAAACTCCTCCACTTGGGGCAGGACATCTTCCTCGACCCGGAGAAGGTGCTCTACCCTTTTCCAGCTCAAAACCATGGCCTCGGATTTGGAGGCACTGATTCTCATCTCGGCTGCGAACTGAGATCAAAACTTGATGAAGCCAATAGGACCACATCATATGCAAAAAGCGTAGATGTGATCCTAAGGCCACCAAAACGGATCCCCTCAACACCTTGGCTGCACCTAGAAATTCTGTCCATAAAAATTATGAACAGAATCGGTATCAAAGGGCAACCTTGGCGGAGTCCAACTCTCTTCGGAAACAAGCCTGACTTACTGCCGGCAATGCGGACCAAGCTCTGGCAATGGTCATACAGGGACCTAACAGACTGACATAAACCAGGATTGCCATGAAGAGTGTAGCCAGAGAGAAGACACAGAGACGTAGTAAAAGGTAAGTGGTTTATTTACACTATTTACAGGTGAAACAGGTAATGTGACCAGAAGGATCTGCAACAGAAGGAGGGGAGCCAGGTGAGTCTCGAGTACAGATTGAATTATTGTCAAACGAACGAATATTGTTAACAGTTCTTTTGTTCGTACAGGTGAGGGAGATGGAAGAGGCTTGAAGGAGATGGCGTCCCACTGTGAGCTTTCCAGGAGGAAGTTCCAATGTTCCACGGCCGGCGATTCCACAGGTAAGAGATCGTGTCGTCCAGACAGGTAAGTATTTACAAGGCACCACACCACAGTCTCATTAAGCGCGATGCTCCAGCGAAGACCTGGATACAGCCGAAGGCTTAAATGCTGGTTCAGCTCGTCAGGCAGATGAGATGCAGCTGTGGTGGAAGAGTGCACATATTCGCCAGCAGGTGGAGACAGAATAACTCCAGATCCTCACACAGCCTGCATCAAAGGGTCTGGTACCATATACTCCCGGAGTACCCCCCACAGGACTCTACAAGGGACAAGGTCGAACGCCTTCTCCAAGTCCACAAAACACATGCAGACTGTTTGGGCGAACTCCCACGCACCCTAAATCTCTGAGAAGATCAAAATATTGTCAAGATAAACAAACACAAATACATTTAAAAAGTCACAGAGGATTTAACTAGAGCCTGAAATATAGCGGGGAATTTAGTGAGCCCAAAGGGCATAACTAAATTTTTGAAAGTATCCTAGGGGTCTTGATGGTGGTTTTTCATTAATTCCTTTCCCAAACTATTTATAATAAAAAGAAATTTCAATGTGCACATTATTGTAACCAGTATAACATCCATAAAAAAAGAAAAACCTTGCAACTTGTTATAGCCTGTTACCAGTGATAGCACGCAGCAGCATCACGCCAAAGGTCCCTAATGTCCAGGGGCTGCTGGCGCTGGAGCCGGTGGAGGTGTTGGTACCGGTGTAAATGCCGTTGATGGTTCTGGGATATTTGGACAGGAGCTGGGATGGTCACTGGCAGAAGGAGATTCTAAACAAAATAAACAGAAATGAACGCACAACACAAAATAGCAAAAAATCAGTAAAACCAAACATAATAGTTTAATAAATTTTATACAGACACTGCTGTCAAACTAACCTAAGGTCTTACATTTACCTCATTGAGGTTATTTTTTTGGAATTAACTAGAGCAATGTAGTCACAGTACAGAGTTAGCCTGTATGGCTAACTAGCTAGCCATTGTCTGCTTAGAGGACACTTGAGTCTCAAATCTATCTATGTTAGTACAAAGTTAGCTTCACAACAGTACAGGGGCTCAGAGGGGTCAACAAAATGCAAAAGCCACAACAAAAGACACAACACTACGAAAGTCCCTAAACATAAACGAGAGACCTCTTTCTTTTTTCTTGTTATTGTTACAACAAACCCCCCACACCCCACCCCCGCCTTGCTGCTGCATCTTGTCCCGCTGGGAGTCTCACTCGCTCATCTACTGTCTCCTCTCCTCTCGTTATTTTATGTGTACCTTAGTCTGTTAACGTAATGGGGATGGGAGTGTGTGTACATTTATTTTCATGAAGCCTAACTCAACATTAGCAGTTAGTTTAAATAAACATTTGCCGTTGCCAAAAGCCTGAGAGCAAATCTCCGCTAGGGGGAAATGGTTAGAATCACAGGATTCCCTGGGTTTGTTGTGTTGTTTTTGTGCTGTCACTAATGGTCTTCCATACCGAGATTGAGAGGAGTGGGTGTGTCTGGGCAGTGCAGTGGCTTACCCAGCTGTGGTCATTCAGGATAAGAAGCTAGAGCAGATATTTAAGGTTGAGCACCTCTACTAATCTTCGTGGGACCGTTGAGTGTCATGGAGGACAGTCCTGCTCCTCAGACTCCAGCATTACCTTTGTGAAAAGGTAATGATTTATTTACCTGTGTCTCCTGCTCCTTCCTGGTTCAGCTTCTTGTGGATCTCAGTCTCTGGATAACTCCGACCTTCACCTTCTCTTACAACTTCTTGGGTCTCATTCCTCTCCACTGGAGATGTCAGCTTAGTGACAACATTACCTGCTCGCTCTCCTCCACCGGCTCCGTCTGCCACCTTTGGTATCACTCATCACCACTCCTCTCTGCCTTTAAGCCACTTTGGAAATACTCACTGTCTATCTGGTTACTCCTGGAAGCACAATCCTCTATACCATCACCACTCTTTATCTCTCTGAATCACCGCAGAACACACCGATCGTCATCATCTCCTGGAATCCTGATCAGTCCTACCTTTGCACCGAAAAAAGCCAAGATTTAAAGAAAGGCTTCCCATTTAATCCTATATTCAATGTTGATATCAAATTATGGATATACTTATATGAATATATATAATACAATTTGGTAAAGCTTTGGGTGGCACAGCGGCGTAGTGGTTAGCACTGTTGCCTCCCAGCAAGAAGGTTTCAGGATTGCTTCCCAGTCTGGGGCCTTTCTGGGTGGAGTTTGCATGTTCTCCCTGCATGTTCTCCACGTGAGTTTACTGTGGGTACTCCAGTTTCCTCCCACAGACCAAAAATATGCATGTTAGGTTAATTGATGACTCTAAAATTGTCCCTAGGTGAGAGTGTAAATGGTTGTTTGTGTATATGTGGTGATGGACTTGTGACCTGTCCAGGGTGTCCCCCGCCTCTTGCACAGTGACTGCTGAGGATAGGCACCAGCTCCCCCCGACCCAAAATGGAGAAGCGGGTAAAGAAAATGGATGGATGGATGGTAAAGCCTTGTTCTCTGTTCCCTTTCAAGTCATTCACCGATTACCCTTTTAAAGGATTTCAGTCAAGTATTCCATCGCTGGGACATGTTATCTTTAAGGAGAGTCTACACACCAGTCCAGATCACCTGGCTGCTATCACTGAAACTCCTGCGCCTAAAAATATGTCAGTTCTTCATTTGTTCCTGGCTTTAACCTCCTGGTTCAGAAAGTTTCTACCAAGCTATACAACAGTGGTTGAGCTATTACAAAACCTACTTCAAACAAATACTCTAGCTCACATGTGTCAAACTCAGTTCCTCGGGGAGCGCTCTCCTGCCTGTTTTAGATGAGTTCTTACTTTAAAACACCTGTTTTAAATGGACTAAATGGATGACTTGTGGACATGCTTCTGGAAAACTTGATGATTTGGTGGGGAGGTAATTAAACCATTTGAATCAGCTGTGTTGGAGTAGGAAAACCTAAAATGTCCAGAGCAGTGGCCCTTGAGACCTGTAGTTTAATACCCCTGCTCTAGCTGAACTAAAATGGACTGATGCGGCAACTTAAACTTTCAATGATCTCAAAACAATGGCCCTGAATTGCCCACCACTTGTCATCTACAACCCTCAACTGCCAACATTCATCACAACTGATGCCCCAGAGTATGAATTGGAAACTGTTCGGACACAGGTGCTTTTAACCAACGTGTACTTGGAGTACTTTAAACTAGTTTGGAAAATAGTTCAATTTGGAATTTGGTCAACGGATGTTATAAATTTTGCTAGTTTTTGATGAAGTATCAGTTTGGAAATGGATGTTATTTATCAATTTGCATCAGTTAAAATATACCAGCTAGAAACAAACAATCATCTTCTTTTATTTTTCTCACAAAGTTATAGGGGCCTCACTGAATCAAAAACTGTGGAGGGCCAGTCATCACTTCATCTTTGAGTAACTTAGAGACTGCTCAGGCCTCGACAAGACCATGACAAGGAGGCAGGTGACAGTGGTCAGTGACAGTGGCGGCTGGTGGAGTTTTCTCCAGGGGGGGCTATAAGTCCAAAATAGACATATACCAAAACATATACTAATGTATCACACCAGTGTATTTACATGAATTAAAACAACAGAAGCAACATTATAATGTACATATAAATGCACAAATGCTTCCTGAACACCAATACTTACAAAGACGGAGGTCTCCCAAGGCACAAGCCTGTAGGACATATTTAGCGTTTATAACACTTGTTTTCTTCCTTATTTTTCAAAACTTTACCGGAGAAAATACGTCAAAGCTTGTTTTATGGTGAGAGCACTCACTACGTCACGTATTCTGAACGTACAATATAACGAAGATCAGATGTCTCACTACGATTAGAATTCAAATCCAAACATTTTAAGTTTTCTCGCATAAATTTTCTTAAACTAATTATTAACTATGAACTTATTTATCAATTTTTGCAACTTAGTCACATAATGAACTTATTACTGTCTTTGAATAAAAGGCAGCTCACCCGCGGCTCGACCTTTCAATCAGGCGAACTTTCTGACAGACGGATGTGACGTCAGCCT
>NC_051443.1:1141952-1143955 GCF_001649575.2 Kryptolebias marmoratus
TGTCGACCTCTGGATCACCTAACATCTCCATCTTCTCCTCCACGCTGCTGGACACCTCCTGGATCTGTAAGAACAAAAGAACATTAAGAAGCCATCGTGCAGTGCTAGGCTGATATTAGGATTGGTACCCGAGACTCACCCTGTTGCTCTTACTTCACAGATCGCTCCACAAACCTATCGCACTGTACATACCTTGGGCACCTGTAAATAAATTGCACTTACCTTCAGCTGCTGTCTCTGTGTCTGGTTTGGGTCTCGCTCTTGGACTAATTACCCTGCATTCATGTCAGGTGCGCCCTGAACCGTCCTATCTCTTGTACTGAAAAAGGAGCTACTGCGCATGTACAACTTTTAACGAGAGTCTATGGACAAAGATTTTTGCACCCCAGGGCCAATCAGACAATGTCGATGAACAAAACAACTTTACTTATCATTAACTATAAAATATTTATCTTACACAACTAAAAAAATATATACATATATTTTTATTTTATTATTTTATTTTTATTTAATTTTTTATGTCTTATTCAAGGCAATGTTAGTGGTGAGTGGTGGGGCGGCACCCTTGCGCCCTCTACTGGCCAGCCGCCACTGGTCAGCGATCCGTCCAAGGTCACTGAGATTGCAGTGATGTTTGAAGAGAGCCAGCCAGGATACAGTAGGGGTCAGGCAATTCGTTGATGTAAAAAATAGTGTGGATGTTGGTTTAGGACTCAAAGGTCCAGGCAGGTTTTAAATCTAGAAATATTTATTGAATGAACCACAGATGACAAAAACCAGGACTGACTAGGAGTGAGGATATGACAATGAGTTGGAGACAAGAAGAGGCATAAATACCAGGGAAGGATGGTTACTCAATGAGAACAGCTGGGAAGATGCAGATGGTTGACAGTCAAGCAGAGGAGAATTATGACCGTCAAACAAAAACAAAACAAACTGCCAGGCTGAGCAGGTAAAAAGAACACAGATGGCTAGGAAGAGAAGACACTGGTAGAAACCAACTGAACACACAGGAACCTAAAAACAACTCGAAGACAACCAAACCATAACAACCTGCTGTATTTGCTGCTGGCTGAGAGAGGTGAGACCTAAAGCCTAAATTCAGTGTTCCTGTTCACCACTGGCTTTGTTGTTCCCCACATGGTAATAATAGCAAGTTCCTCAGCACTAATACAACAACTGACTAAAAATTATTTTTAACATGAATGGTGCTTGTTTTTACCTTCTGAAGTGGATATGAATTTGTCTTTTTGTAGACGTGTTGTTTTTGATGCAGTTTTTTTGTCTTTAGGTGAACAACTTTTCAAGGTTGTTGTTGATCAAGAGATTGTGAATGACCACATCAACTTCCCCTTTGTGGCCCTGAGCACACATTTTGTTTTCTGCTTTGAACACAAAGTAGCCAAAGGAAATGCTACTCACACTGGAATCTTTAGAATGTAATCAATGTTTTGTTGTTCAATTAGTTAGTTAACTAGACATCCAACATGGCGGACCAGTCCCTGTTTTGGTATTTTAAGAAGGTGCCAGTACGATTTTAAAAGTACAGTTTAGGTATTTTTGCTTCCCTAAGTCATTGCAGGAGATATTTGGCTGTTCAGATGTGTTTTGTTCTGACTTGTTGAATACGGAGCAAAGTTTGATAGTATTCACACCTGTACAGCAGAGAGAAACAAGAATTATTTCAATGCTTTACATTTAAAAACTGCTTTTTTCATGACAGACGCAGCTCGCTCTGTCACCACTGCCATATTTCTGCTGTTTAATTCAAAACCCTTTCATTGTCAATAAAGATAAAATATTTTTAAAAATCAAAATGTCGCGCGGCCTCCTGCCGGGGCGTGTGGGGCCCTTGCTGTCCGGGGCTGGGCGCTCGGTGTGTGTCGGCTCGGCCTGGTGCCTGCGCGGTGGGGCTCGGGTCCTCTGGTCCTGGTGGGCCTTGGCCTGGGTTGGTGTGCGCCCTCGGTGCCCGGGCCTCGGTGCCCGGCCCTGGGGCTGCTTCC
>NC_051443.1:1144299-1183039 GCF_001649575.2 Kryptolebias marmoratus
GCACTTATGCATGTTCACAACCACACACAAATAGATGTAGGAATGCCTATGTAGGTATCATATGTAGACATATAGATAGATATGTGAAGGTATATTCATGTGTATGCTGTGCTTTGTCATGTCCTTTACAGGGGAACAGACAGTGGTCAGGTGCTTGCCGTGTTGCCGTGTGCTCTCTTTGTGTATACATCTTATATTTTGTAGTCTTTCTTTCTCTCTCTTCTTTTTCTTTCTATATTATAATGAAAAAAAAAATAAATATATTTATATATATATATAATAAACACTCCACTTGATAATCACTAGAATAAATAGTTTTCAATAATGGTGTGGAGAGGATGGCTGTAAGGGGAGAAGGGAGGCCATTAAAAAAAAAAAAAAAAAAATCAAAATGTCACATGCAGCGATGAATTGTGGGTAAATACTTTGCTGAAGTCCTCCTGGATGCGGGCTTAGCTGAAGGGTGGATGTAGTACACAAAGGGGGCGGGGCTAAAGACCACTCTGGAGAATTGGGACACACTACTCATTTAAACCCTTCAGCATGAACACACATTTGAAGGACACGAGGGTGGAAGTGCGAGTATTGGGACGGGGACCAGATCTGTTTGAGGAACAGTAGCAATCTGCTTTAGAATTTGGTTCTTTCAGATCATGTTGAATATCTAATAATTAAATAATATCTTGTCTGGACAGACCCACTTCCAAAATCATTTGCTACTGTCTTATAAAAACTCCAATCTTTAAATATTTCATAGTGTTTCATGTACACACTATGTAAATGTTCAGACAACCATCAATTTGAGAAGCACTGGGGAATTGGCTTGTGACAGGAACTGGACAATATTTGACTTGACCAGCCATGATTGGTAACCAGATGGTCAACATTCAAAAACCTGATGTTTTTCCCATCAGTGAATGCTTGTGCTGCACCTGGCACAGCTTGTTCAGAAAGTTTTTACTGTGTGGAGGAAACATGAAGTTAGCCGTATTGACTGTAAGGTGTTTAGAAGTAAAGTCGGAGCAAGAATTAATGTTGGAGGGCCTGTTAGAAGGAAACTGCATTTTCTATGAAGAAATATTAGCGACTGATCCTCATGTGATCGGTCGCTAATATTTCTACTTCAGGCTGGACTCCAGCAGACAGAAAAATGGGTTACAGCTCTTTTCTTTTACTTTTTAAGCTTTCAACTAATGTCTGTCATAGAATGCATTGGATTAAGATGTTTTCAACTGGTTGGGAAAACTTTGATGAGGTAGGCTGTATTTTCTGACTCAGGAACTGCTGTTAATGTTAGCAAAGCTAATGATGCCAATAAAAGACATTAAACAGTTATAATGTCAGTGCAGTGATCCTTTCATCCTTGTTTCAATATAACAACCGGGACTGATTATTATGCAGTTGGCTTTCTTTCACACAGGTGACTGTCCTCTGTTCTTATGTTAAATTAACAATCATTAACAGCACAAGGGTGAGAGTTTGCAGAGCATGGATGACTAACTGACTAATGTTTAAGTTTGCACAAATGTTAAGAAGCTAAAATCTGTCTTTAAAAGCAGACGTACTGTACTTATTGTTCTGTTGGGTTTTACAAGAACAAGTCCCTTTGTCTAATGATCTGAAGGATATCGTTTAAAGATTTACAGTGGCAGAAAGAGAGAAAAAGTTCAGTAACCTGGTAAGAGGTGTTTTTAGAAAATGGTTTTTACTATAAACATTTATTGTGAACAGAAATTTCAGATCATTTATACATTAGAAAAAATATATCTCTGATAAAAAATTGGGGTTGACATTATCAACTTCCGATTGTCCAGGGAAATTTGAACGTTAAATTATTTTCTATACAATAGACATTTCAAACTCTTAACTGTTTGACTAAACACCAGCTGCCTGTTGACTACCAACAGAAAGAATTTAACTGGAATTTATTTTTCTGACAGACTGATGTGAAAGGCATACTGGTTTAGCTTTTTAACTAAAATGACCACCACCTACTCAACAGGCAAAAATGTGATGTTTCTGCAGCCACTGACATTATTATTATTATTATTATTATTATTATTATTATTATTATAATAATAATAATAATAATAATAATAATAATAATAATACTCTTGTATTGAGCAGCAATGTGAAAGCTTTCTGTCACTCAGTAGTTTGATGCATCTTTAAAACTGAACAGTATAAAGCTCCCCTCCATAAACTGAAACCCAGAAATTAAACTGCAGCAGGATTCGGCTGATTTATTTATTTATTTATTATTCAGAAACTTCAGAAAATAGATTTTGTACAGAGGGCAGCATGGTGATGCAGTGGTTAAAGCTGTGGCAGTTTCATTATTTGTGTAGCATTTCCATGGTCTCCCCTTGCTTGAGTGGGTTCTCCATTTTCCTCCCACAGTCCAAAAATATCATGTTAGGGTAACTGGTAACTACAAATTTTCACTAGGTGTGACTGAGAGCGTGAATGGTTGTCTGTCTCATTTGTTTTAAGACTAGGCTTAAAGCTTTCCTTTCTGACAAATCCTATCGTTAGGGTTGTCTTGGGTTTCTGGAGCTATCCCATAGTTGTGCTCCTTAAGGCTTAAACTGCTGAAGGGAAAAACTGACCACATTTACTCACTCTGCCTTTACTTGTTCTACTCTCCATGTTTGTATTTGTAATTGTTTCTATCATTAACATGTGTTTTTCTTTGTCTTTCTTCTCATAGAAACTACACCTTGATCAGTTATTCTGTGTTTGTCTGTGTCTCTTTCCTGTCCTCTCAAACCCCAGTCCTAAGCCTGGTTCTGCTGGACGTTTCTTCCTGTTAGAAGGGAGTTTTTCCTTTTTACTGTCGCCAATGTGCTGCTCGGGATGGGAGATTGCGACGAAGTAAAGATTCAACACAATCTGCTGGCTTCCTTAGACAAATAACTTTTAGTAATTGGCATTTTACAGTGTTTGCAAATGTTTTTGTACAATGGGTTGAGATAACTTTTCTCGTAAATTAGTACTATATAAATAAACCGAACTAAATTGTTTCTGAGGCCCTGTGATGAACTTGCAACCTGTCCAGGGTGTACTCTGCCTATTGCACAATGAGTCCAATGAGTGTACCAGTCCCCTGTAATCCTGCAGGAAAAAGCATATTTAAAAAATGGATATATTGTATTCTTGTAATTATAGTTCTTTGAGAGAAATATTTGAAAAAGTCAGTATCGGTAGGTTGGAGCTGTACTAGAACTGGAAAATGCTCTCACCCATAAAACTAGATTTGGTGCATCTCTACCATCAGTTTTGCATTACACATTTTCCTTTTTTTATTTTAGTTATCCAAGTATAAATATTGATATACTTGCCAGATGAGCCCCAGACAGGAGCTAGTTTTTGCTGCTGCTGCTGTTAGATTTTGCAAGTAAGCACATAAATCTAGGTAAATAACAGTGTATTGACAGTGGTATGAAGATCTATAATATTGGATTCAGATGATCATCTTTAAAATATGAGATTGGAGCCATTTTAATATGGTAGCAATTCACTTTGGTCTTGGTTGGGTTGAGACTAGCTTTTGGCTCAGTAGTCATGTTGAATGATTAATTGTATTTTATGAGGACTTAATCCTTAGATTGCTCGATTTATTCACCCTTTATCATTTACCAGAACTCAACAGCTGAAGGCTAAATTCATTCATCACAAGAAATTTTGTATCATTATGTATGAAAGAAAGGAGAGATGATATTTGCCTTTTAAATTTTACTACAAAATAAACAAAATGAAAAACAAACAAGATCAACAAACAATTAACATAACAAAAAAACAATCAAAATTTGGGATTAATTTTCTGAGCACAAAGTAATTATTATCTGTATCAGGTTTTGCGGAAATAGTCAAAGGCGAGCAACTTGGCGACAAACAGACTTGAGAGACAACGAAATAAGGTAAGTGATTTTATTTACAGTGCAGGACAAGGAACGGGAGATGGAGGGTGAGTATTCGGAGGATCCAACAGGGAGTAATTTCTTTTGGATGGAGAAGTGTTCTGTTCTTACTGGTAAAGGAGGTGATTTCCACACAGAGGAGGAAGGTGAAGGTAATCAGAGGTGAGTATTTACAGATGGAGGTTTCCAGCGTAGTTGATTCCGGACACGGAGGTGAGTACTCACAGGTGTACGTTCCACAGGTAGGTCGGGTTCCTGATGGAGGCAGACAGGCACGGCGCGGATCAGATCGTGTGAGAGGTTTGGGGAAGAACTTCTTCGATGAAGGCGGCGAGACACACAGATCAGGCAAGCTCCAGGAAGCCAAGGGTTCTGAATGGTTCTGAGGATACACAGAGTACAAAAACACGAGCAAGACTCATGAAGCAGAATCTGATAGAGGCCAAGATGCTTTTACCCACGGCAAGCGATGCCTCAGCGTCGGTCTGGTCTTCACCGCAGCATTAAGTACCCGGAGCACTGATGATCTTGATCTGCCGCAGCTGAGGACGATTAGTCTGCCAACCAATCAGGAACCGGAAGCAAACTCACAGAATACCACAATCTGAACCTGATTTAAATAGTTACACTCATTTAAGTATGATTAAACAAGATACAACTCTAAAGCAGGAATTAATCCTTTAATGAGCTGAAAAAGGACTTTGATTATAAGTTTGTCTAAAGCAGAAGGATCTTTGAACAGGATGTTTGATTAAAATCTGTTTAGGTTTATATGTGAAAGGTCAATTTTGACTACTATGATCATTTGTTTGCCTTAGAATTTGGATTAGAAGGTCATTAATGATCCTGACATATTGTTAGAAAAATCAGTAAGCATTAGGTAGGTAGGTAGGTAGGTACATTTATTTATATAGCACTTTTCAGCACGAGGCGACTCAAAGTGCTTTCTCTCCCATTAGAATGGGAAAGAACATTGTTTTATCAACTTGCAATAGCTTCAAATTTATTGCAAGTTTTTTTTATTAGAACCTTATCAAAGATTTGGGTTCTGCGCTGCATCATCAACAATTATATCAGTAGTTAACTTTCTTCATGTCTATGATTTATTTATAATTGGTGCTGTCCTACAGAAAACAAGACATTTTTATTGATAACTTGGTGCAGCTCTTAGCTGGGTTTATCCAACAATTGCAAACCACCTCCACAGCTTTGAGAATATTAACTGTTTTCTTTGTATACATTTCTACACCTTCATTAATTTCCTGTTATGCAATTATTTTGTCAGAAATATGAAGAAATTTCTATATGTAATAATGAGCTGTTAAATGTTTGAATGCTATTTTTATATAATTTATATTTTGCATATTTATCTGAATAAATGGGTAATATTTAGCATAAATATTGTTTCTTATGTCTAAAGTTTAATTAAATGTTTAAGCAAACTAGTTATAGATTTATTAATTATACCTTATTTATTGTTTTGAATTTAAACATATCTAAAAGATAAAAACAAGTCAAAATGTAAGATTCATAGTCACTCGCTGAGACAGGTGACAGGTGAATGTTTGGGCACAGGGACGATAATGGACCAGAGCAAGCTGAAGGGATAAAAACCTGCAGAAACATCCTGCCAGCTGGTCAGCCCATACTTCCAGGGTTCTGCCCGACACTCTGTGTGCTCCTCCAGCTTTGTTGGTGTTGATCCTCCTCAGAGTGGAACTTACTTGATTTACCTAATTTATTTAACTTTACTGAAATATAAACATGATTAAAATGAGACTGTTTGAAAAATTTCAAGCTAAAACATTGGTTGATATTTAACTATTTTATTTCAGTGGGATTTAGTTGTTACATTTAGGTCATTTTAACTGAAACATATTGGTTATAATCTACCAAAATAAAATAGGTGCAAATTGTTATGCTGTTTTTATTCAGATTTAAAATATTTATTTTTATAGTGAAATGTTTCTTCATATAAAATGCAGCTCTGTTCCCTCTGACTGTGGCAGCAGGGATGGACTCTGAACTTTCTCAAACAAACCCAGCACAGCAAATTCTCATTCAGCAGAAACTGACTTCAGATCAGTGCCTTGGGCAGTCTGGCCCTCTCCAAGTCCCTTGACACCCCACTCTCCTCCCTCCATCTCCTTATCCCCCTTTTTATCCCATCCTCTGGCTCCACACCCAGCCCTCTCTCTGTGGGGCCAAGTGGGCAGACGGTGGCCCAGGTCTGCAGTAATTTTCCTCCTGACTGGTTTTAATGTAAAGGGTAATGTGAGAAGAGACAGGCACACACTTTGTGAGCGTATATATTCTTTCACACACACACACATGCACATGGACGGCTGTGTTCCACAGCATCCAGCAGTCCATTACCAAGAGGCTCTACATCCTCTTTATTTATTTCTTCTTTGCTCCCTCTGTTTACTCTCAAGAGTATTTTCCTCAATTCTGCTTTTTATCACTCCATCTTCTCAGCTGCGTATCTCCAACAGAGTGAGACAAACACACACACATAAAAACACAAACCCACACACACACACAAACCTAAAAACACAAACGTAAACCGAAAAACAAACACAAAGAAAAACCTAACACAAACACAAACCTAAACACACAAAAAACTAAAACAAACAGACCTAAACAGACACACATAAACCTAAAACACACAAACCTAAACACACACAAATCTAAACCTAAAAACAAACCTAAACACACACAAACACAAAACCGTTTAATCAGCATTCACTACTGACCTAAACCAACCAGCAGCTTCACCTGTCACTGATGTATCTACATCTAGGAGGTGTAGAGTCACTGCATCAGAAGCCTAGAAGCAGCTCAGTGAGGACGCAGAGGGCTTTTTACAGCCATGTGTCTCCAGGAAGCCCCGAGCAGCCTACAATGTTGCCTCTTTGAGGCTTTCAGATAAGAAACCAGGAGGAAGACCGTCTAAAATCTAATGTTAGCTCAGCTCATGAGATTTTACTGTACACTGACTGAGAACCAAAAGATCTAAATTGAGAGATGGCATACAAGGATGTAAAAAAAAGTTAAAGGTAAATGTTGAGGCCAAACTTCATTAAAATAAATAAATAAATAAGGTGCAGTAACGGTTACAGATTACATTTTATTATATACCTAAAAATAAAAGACAAAAAGCAAAATGTCACTTGATAATGCTGGTCTGCAGCCAGAAGCCTCCTGGTCCAGAAGTGGTATAGTCCCTAGAATTAAAAAAGGAAGCTTGAGTCTCCTAAAAAATCATAGAGGAATTAGTCTGACTTCATATGCAGCTAAACTAGACAACAAAATGCTACTGAAAAGAGTGCAAGTACACATTGATCCATTACTGAGGAACAATCTAAATGGGGTAGCACTTTATAATAACTATACCTTATTTAGCCTTATTTATTAATTAATAAATGATTAGTTAACCTTGAAAACATCAATAATTAAGGATGATTCATATTTAATATTCTATAAATTAACATAGTGGTTAGAGAATGTTTGCATTAACTATATACTTATCCTACAGTGCATTAATAATTAAGGCAGTTGCTAGTAGCTAGTTAAGTCTTATAAGCCATCTAAAGTGAAGACTATTAATGCTTTATTAAGTATTTGTTAATGTAGACAAAACAAGTTTCTTTCACCTGTGGAGATCAGACCAAAATCAACACAATCATGTTCCAATACTTTCAACAATCGATGGGACCATCGACTGTGTTGTTGTCGTGTTTTTGCAACTGTTGTCTGTATGAGGAGAAACTTGTGTGCTAAATATGCTGAAGGCCAGTCAAAAAGTTCTGCAGACTCGCACTAGCAACAACAAATCATAAAAGGTTTTTTTTTTTTTAAAAACTGTGTTTGAGTCCTACTTTTGATTTCCTGCTTGTTGCACCGTCCACTGTCTTTCTGTGGTTCCATCTCCTCACTGGCAGCAGATTTGTTGTTGCTTATTCAAGTCTGCAGAACTTTTCGACTGGTCTTAGGCATATTTAGCACACAAGTTTCTCCTCATACAGGCAACTTAAAGATTGTAAGGCTTCTGGAAAACTGCTTCCTTTCTAAGTAAAGTTATGGAACATGATTATGTTGATTAAAGCAAGTGTTTAGCATTTTAGAGATTTGTTTTTAATCTACACTGATACCTTTCTTTTGTTTAAAAATATTTTGCTCTATTTGAAGTACACAACTTCAAAGTTTTGAAAGTCAAAAATGTCAATACATAACTAAATGTGTTGTATTCCATGTTTCCTGGCTTGATTTTGGTCTGATTTCAACAGGTGAAAAGGAACTTGTGGGCCTTCAGAGTTTTGTCTACATTAACAAAGACTTAATAAACTTAATAAAGCATAAGGGTTTACAAAAAGACTTAACTAGCTGCTAGCAACTGCTTTAATTATTAATGCACTGCAGGATAAGTATATAGTTAATACAAACATTCTCTACCCATTAATACATGTCAAACACATGATGTGAAAGTACATTAATATGACCATTTACAAACATATACACAGTATATAGAATAGTTAATTCATGAGTTATTAAGCATGAATAAACATTGAGTATGTTGGCTTTGGAAGTAATTAGCCTATATGGGTAAAGCATGACTAAATGTGTTAATTTATAGCCTATTGAGTGTAAATCATCCTTAATTAATTATGTTTTTAAGTTTATTAATCATTAAGAGTTTTAAAAGTGAACAATTAAAGTTTAAAATAAATTCTAAAATGGACTGGAAGGTAATGGAGAGAAAATAAAATGAGGGTGATGTGGTCACATCTGGGCTGCAGCGTTTTGTGTAAGCTGAAGGCGTCTGATGAAGGATTGAGAGATTCCAACATATAAAGCATTGCAGAAGTCAAGCCCATAGCTGATAAAAACAAGAATGGCCTTTTCCAAGTCAGGCCAATTTAAAAAGGGCTTAACTTTGGTTAAAAGATGTAACTGATAAAAGCTGGCCTTGACTACTAAAGCTATATGTTTATCAAACTTGAAATTCTTGTCGAATCAATTGTCAGAGAACCTACCAGCTGTTCTTATATTTGTGGACTTCAAGAAAGCCTTTGATTCAGCTGACAGAGAAAAAACTATGAGCCTATGGCATTCCTAAAAAAGACTCCAGGTCATAAGCACCATGTATAACAACACATTTGCCAAAGTGTTGCCTGCTAATGGTGAAACAGTTTTTTTTTTTTTAGTCCTAGCAGGAATGTTGCAGGGAGACACACTTGCACCATATCTTTTTATCATAGTGGTGTATTATGTAATGAGGTGTACCCTACAAGATCATGAACATCTTGGCTTTACACTCAACAAATCCCCTGCCAGGAGACAATACTGTCCAGAGAACTTCATCACTGACACTGATTTTGCAGATGACCTCTGTCTGCTGTCAAACACAATGTCTGATGCACAAATCTTTTTACCTTTCCTGGAAGTGGCAGCTCAAGAAGCTGGACTACAAATGAATGCTAACAAGATGTAAGTAATGGTGTACAATACTTCTGGGAAACTGAGTGCACTCACAGGAGACCCAATTAAACAGGTAAATGATTACAGATATCTCGGAGCATGGCTATCCTCCACTGGGAAGGAACTGAGCATCAGAATAGCCCAGGTTTGGTCATCAATTGTCAAACTTAATAAAATCTGGTGATTTTCACTCCCAAAGAGACTAAAAATAAAGTTCTTTAAGGTAATAGTTGAAAGTGGTCGAGTCAGAAACATGGTCACCTACTAAAACAGTAAAATAGATAAAATGGGTGTTTTACTCATCTTTGACATGTCCTCAATGTCAAATGGCAGGAAAAAGTGACAAATAAGGACCTGTACAGAGACCCACCACCAGTATCAGAAGTGGTCAGAATCAGACAGCTCCATTTTGCTGGTCAGAGCCAAGAAGGAATGTGTAAATTATGTTTAATTTTGGGAACCAACACAAGGTGATGGAGTAATAGGTCGACCAGCAACATCCTACATCTACAGGCTGATGGCAGGACTCTCCATTTCTGAAATGAAATTGACCACGATGGACAGGCGCTTAATGCAAGACATTGTGGTGATTGAAGAAATTTGACTAACTAACTAAAAAGTCCTCTGGAAGACCCTCTCTGTATGTGTTCTGGGATTTTATAACTTCCTGTTATGACTATGCAAAAAATATTAACTTAAAGAGACACAAAGGCATACAGTATACTCAGACTCTTTTCTTCCCCAAGGCTGCTTTACCTCCAGTCCATGTCGCTCATTGGCTGGTTTTGCTGTATCCCAGGATCTACAATCCCCCCTCCCTTGAAGGAAAGGTCCATCTGTGTGAGGGAGGACTCCTGATCCACCTGCTGACCCACGTAGGGGTGATACATGCTTCACATTCAGGGTACGTTGATCACATTTTGCAGTCTCAGCAGGTTGGCTTGAGGTTAGTCTGTGGGCTCTGGATCAGTTTAAGGTTCCAGATGAGGCACGAGCCCCATAACAATGATACCCCACAGTTTCAGGACGGCATCTCATCAAATCCAGGTTTCCACCGTTGCATTTCTCAACTAAACCTAAACACACACAAAACTGTGATGTTCAAAACTATTTTGAAGCTTATAGCACACAGAAAAATATTTTTAGGATTCCTATATTTGTAGACTTTTTTCTCTTTTGTACAAATACAAAACAATTACAACCACAGATTATTTACTACGAGTGCACAAATCATATTCTCTTAATCATGAATCAAGGAAGTCTTACTCACACACATTTGTTCCAATTAAATCATTAAATTATGGTGCAAAATACATCCATGTACGCTGATAAAAAACATTCACAAACACAACACAGCTAACACACAGCTTGTTCATTCCAGGTACACAAAACCTTTCCTACAAATCATAAAATGAAAAACATCTGCATTCTTATTTTTACTCTAATTTCTCTAGTTAATGTGGGGTGAAATAAACTCACAGACCTGTATCAGCTTCTTCCCAAAACACGTTTTTTTATGATTTTCTTCCCTACAGGAACACAAGTTAGTAAACACCACTGCATGAATCAGTTGATACAGGTCACATACTCTTTGTTACAAGTCACAGCTCGGTTTCAGCGCGCTCGCACTTTGCACCAAATATCTAAGGAGCAGGTGAGGCAGAAAGATCTGTGTCTGCAGAGAAAAGCGATTTGTGTAGCCGCAGAGCGGGGGAGAAACCTGTTCAGAAGGAACTCCTGATCAGTGAACAGAGGTTTCATGATCATGTGACGTCCGTTCCACATCACCTGTATTTCTACTGATAGCTCGAGCTTTTCAAACCACCAAATACATTTTTAACTGTGAAACACATTTTATTTCTATTTTACAAGTTTCTATTTTAAATTCTAGCCTGCCTATGGATGATGACAATAATGACAGATAATGCCATTTCCTTAATGGAAAAGGTTAGTATCATAGTAGAATCAATGATTTTCTCTTGTATTCATAATTTTAAGATACCAGAATGAATTTACAGTCTGCCTTCAACTGGATTCCCTTTTTATAATGCAAGGAGTTCCATCATCAAGTATTTTATCCCGAAAATCTTCAATCTTCACCAATCAATATGAGGTTTCTTTGTTCACAGAATTCTGTTGCAATGCAAACGTTCTCTAACACAGAGAAAAAACAGCCAAACATTGTTATTTGATCAATCTAATAGTGGCTAATAAAGAAAATATCACAGGAAAGCATTTTACTTTTCTTTTTTTTATGTAATCTTATTGGATAGCTTATACAAAAACTTTTTCATAACTGAGCCTCACAGACCAATATAACCAAATACCATGACAACAATCAAACATGTGCAGCTAAATGAAGATGATATATTTAAAACACAAAGACGGTGGCCAGATTCTATGGTAATTTAATAGAAATGTATTACTTTAATAGAAGAAATCTGTTTTTACTTTAAAATACACAATCATACATTTCCTGTTTTTAGTAAAAACTTTGTGACTGAGTGATTTTTAAGTATTTTAATGCATAACAGCAGATGTACTGTGCTTGTTCTGTATCTGTTGGACAGTGTTGGAGCACATGTCCTGAATGTCATCATCTCAAAGGGAGAATTAACAGAAAATGTTTCCTATGAACAAATTTACTTTCAGATTTTCCAGAGTCCACAACTGTCTGTGGTGGAAAGGAGACAGAAGAAAGTCTTAATTAATCATATAGAATGTCAGAACTGTATGATGGACATGAATCACATGACTTTGTCTTGTCTCAAAACCGTATTTTCCAGACTGTAAGGCACTTAAAAGCCTTCAATTTTCTCAAAAAGGAGAAAATATATGTAAGAAGTCGTAATGTTTTAGTACAACTTTGGTAAACTACAAAGCTGCACCACTTGCAGCATGAAGGCTCAGTTATAGTCGTTCTTTGTAGTGTCGTTCAGCGCTCCACGGATGGACCTGAGCGAGCTGTAGGCATTTATACTTGACACTTACATTGGTGCAGTATTCTCCAAAAAGACAGGGCTGTTTTGTTTCCCTTAATGCGCCTGATAGTCCGGTGCGCCTTATACATGACAAAAGTTTGAAAATGGACCATCCCTTGACAGTGCGCCTTATAATCCAGTGCACCATATAGTGTGGAAAATATGGTACTTTGACATAAAACCTATAATTGCCACACATTTGTTTTTGTTTTTTTTATATCATCAACAAGTTTAAAATTTATTGCACTTGAATGCACCAGCATCATTTAGTTTCAAACAATTATATTTTAACTATAACCCTGAATTATTTTAATCAGGCTTATTTTATGATTAATGCTAACATTGCAAAAGTATATTTTCCATCATGCATATTCTTACATTTATAGTCACTAACACAATGCATGTATAGTCTTGAACATATGTGATCATTATGTGAAATCCTCTGTTCAAATTCTTTCTCAGCTCAGCTGTTCAAATGAGGCTTTAATAGCATCAGCGACGTTCTGATGCAGTTAATGTGTTGGTCGGTTCGAAGTAAAAGAGGCATCTTCTTCTGTCTGGTTGCATTTTTGCTATTTTACTTGAAGTATCCGGAACATTGTGTCCCAGCAGAAACACAACAAGGATTAATATTAATATTATGAATGAATTAAAAAACATAATATTTCAGGTTTAAAAGTGCAGCTGTAGTCAAATGTTTTGGCTGCGACTTAATGAGTTCAACATATTTTGCAGCTTCATTTTTTCTGATAATTCCCATTATTTTTAGATTATTATACAGAATGATCAGATAATTCACTGCAAAGGGCTTTATTAGCTTGAAAAGCATATCTTATAATAAAAAATACTATATTTGAACACTTGGACTAAATGGTCAGCTAACCTAATTTCAGTATATTTATTATAAACAGGTGAAGCTGTGCAAGAATCCAGCTGATATCACTATCAACAAACTGATCACTATAAAAGAGAAAGAAATTCCTGTCCTCTTGTGTTAGTGATGCCACCCTTCCTGCAGCCATCATGCTTTTACATGGATTCTCGTGCAGGAAAATGCTGTTGAGAAGATTGCAACTGAAAGTACTTCTTTGCGAGAGGTTCAGTTCCAGTGATGAAGGCTTCAGGATGTCCAAGGGTGTCCAGCAGCATTGCAGACTCTCCTGAGGAGCGAGTTACAGAGTGTGAGAGCATCTGCATCACAGAGTGTGTGTGTGGCGGGTTGCTTAGCCAAAGAAGGGGGCTTACTCACAGTTCTTCCCAAGAATGCAGCCATGAATGAGTAGTGGTACTAAACTATTCTCCACAAGCAACCTCTTCCAACAATCGAGACTCAGTTTTTCCTACCTTGACAGAACACCAAGTCATAAGGCAACAAAGATGGAGCCATTCATAAGACAAACAGGAGCATTGTAAGGCAGCAGTACGCTCTTTTTTGTTTTTATTTATTCTTCCTTTACTGTGGAGCTGACTGGACATCATGCGATCATGAAATGTCAGTTTATTGATCCGAACAGACACCAGTGTGACACTAATGAGCACGTGATCATAAAACCTCGGTTCCATGTGAGCAGGTCTGTCTCTGAGATGTGTGTTGAAACCGAGCTGCGACTTGGAACACACACTATGTGACAAACACACACATAACAGATGTGAACATTTACAACATCTACAAGTCCAAAACTAATCTGTCTTATGCTTACACACACACGCAATCACTTGTACTAACACTAAAAATCTCTACACAGACCCCAGTAACCCCTAGCCACACACACACACTTGTGCTCTGGTAAACCTCCACCAAACGCCCCTGGTAACCTTCACCTTCTTTTCACCCAGTAGCATCTGGTTATCAGTCTCACACATGCGTGTGCATCCCTGTACATCGTGCAACCACACACACATATGAGTTTGCACACATGCACACACACACAACCATCCCATTAACATCAGCGCTTTCGTAATGGATGTGTTTGTGGTGCTGCTGTGGGAGAAAGAAGAGAGTTGAAGTAGCTATTATAAATCACTTGCTTGTTCCCCCTCCCCCTGTCTCACACACACACAAAAAACATCTATTGGTATCACGACATGGGGCTCCCACTGACTCTGCAACAAACACACACTCTGCTTTTCTCTCACATACATACAGCCACCCCCTCCCTCTCACTGCCTCAGGTGGGTAAATCCTATTACTCTATGAAGAGGAGGACCGCATCATTAATTACACTCATCAACACACACAAACATGCATGTAGTAAACTTTAACGCCTTACACTGATCACAGCTATTCAAACTGACACAAAACTTCAAAATGAGTTGTATCACCCAGCAAGATTTCTGTAGATTTCTCTTTCAGCTGCATCTTGACAGGTGACATTAGAGCAGAGGCGCTTTATCTGATGACACACACACACACACACACACACACACAGACCAGGCCTCTGTTTCAGCAAGGAATATGTCAGAATGTGTGAGGAAGCAAAGTTATGATCACCAAGAGAGATTTCAGGCAATACGGACAGGCAGATCAGGGACTGTCAGAGCGTCCCACTCAGATTTATTTGAGGTCTCAACAGCCTTTTCAAGGTTTGCCAGATAGATGGGTGCCATAAAGTGATATATGCTTCCTGTAAAATAAATGGAGGGGAGGGCAGCCATGCACAGCCAGGCCGACAGGCCAAGTCTTTATGTACCCAGCTGGGTGCATTTAGGATGCACTAAGTCACAAACGTTCAAGAAAAAATGGAATCCTCTGCACTTCAGAGGGGATTATTTTAGAGCATCTTGAATACTGAGCTTTTTTTAACTTGCATCAGTTGTTTTTTTTAGTGTTTAATTTATACAAAATTAGAAAAAAGTGTGAGTGCTGAATGACTGCTGAAATTTGTTGAAGAAGCTGAAAGGGATTTGTTAAGTTAAGACATTTAGACTAGACAACTAACAGATATAAGACAAAGATAGCAGAAATTATTAAAATGTTAGCTAAAAACAAACTTTAGCAGTACAGGAGCTAAAAACAACCAGCAAAATAATAGCTAAAAGCTCAAATTTAACATTGCAGTAGGTAAACACTATTATCTAAGAGAATTTTTGGATGTGAAAAGTTTGCATATTTTGTGCTGCTCTCTTGTAATACCATCTGTTTTTCTGTGTTGAAAGTTGGGGAAATGTGCATAAAACAAAGCCAAAAATTAAAAATTAAACTAACTATTAAAATTAAACTTTACAAAAGAACTATCAAGATAATAACCAAAGCCTCCTCCACTGAACATACAAATTATTATTTGTTCAAAATTGTTCAATTTGTTGATGATAATCTTGTTCTGTTCAGTCTTTTTAAATTAAGAAGAGAAGAACGTGATCTTACAACGGTTTCTTATATTTGATAGCTGTTTGATCAGAATTAATGTTAAATATACAGCCTCTATTAAAATACTCAGCCTGCGGATTTTTATGCTTTTTTTGCAGTCAAAATAAATTAACAATGTTTACAAAAAATGTTCTTGAATGTGAAAGTGAAATCAAATTTCCACAGAGTAGTACTAATTAAAAATATATGTAATGTAAAATAAGTGAATGCATAAATATTTTCAGTTTGAAATTAAGTGTTCATAAGCTGAAACCATCAGAACAGTAGCTAAAAGCTAAATGCAGGAAAGCAGTAGCTAAAAGCTAAAACAAGCATTAAGTAGCAAACACATTTCAAACAACAAAACAGTAGCTGAAATCTAAAACTGAAGCAAATATGCTGAAGTGGATTTTAAAGTGCAGAAAATCATTTTCAAGAATCTGAAAAACTCTAAAACAAAAGTGAAATAATTGAAAAAATGCAGAAAATACAAAAACTAAAACTCCAAACCATAATGTCCTGAACAAGCTGAACATTTTATTACCTAATTGACTGAAATATCTGAAAGAATGCTAAAATATAATCCAAATAACGCACAGAAAGCACTATAAGCAGGAAAACAGTATTTAAATTAATTGTGATTTTAAAAAAGGCTTTTATTGTGTTTTCAATATTCACATGACCAGAAGAGTTTTTACATGTGACGATACAAACTGAGTGGATGCTCTTATATTATCATATTCAACACACACAAAACGATTTGTGTACACAGGGGGTTGAATTATTTCAAACAATCATCTTGTTTTCATTTTGATTAACTTTTTTTTAAGAAATGTCTAATACAGGTGAAGGCAGTCCGGTGCTTATGATTACAGTCTTTAAAACAAATACATCTAAAAAGATAAAAGCCAAACTAAACGTGACAATAAAATGAACTCCTAAATCTTTATGCCAAAGTGTATCACTAATAATAAGAATAACTTTTCATATTATTCTAAGCTTTTCAGCATTAGCTTCATTCTTTTTTCACTGTTTTTCATTTTCTGTGTGTTCACAAACAAACCTGTTCAAACTTGTCAGAATGAACCGTTTTTCTGTGTGGAAAACAAACAAAACAAAAGACCAAACTGTACTTCAGACTGTGCCGTAGCCTGTGTGTGCAGCCACAGCACCATCAAGTGAACCCAGACCGCCACTGCAGCAAAGGTTGATCAGGATCTCATTTAACAAGAAGGAAACATCAGCTCTCACAATTCAGTCACACTGAAACACAATGCAGTCAAATAGAAGGATTCTGTTCTAGTATTAAAGGTCAATGAATTGATAAAAAGGCATACAGAAAAAAGTAATTTAAAAGAAATTAAAGCTCATTCTCTAAGCACTAATCAAAACACAAAATCTTACCAAAAACTAGGCATCAACTCTGTCTGTTAGCAAAACATCTCATGAGCTACTGGATAGATTTTAATGAAGCTCTTTGAAAGTACAAGTTGGATAAATACCAACAAGTGATTAATTTCTAAAGTCAATCTGATTCAAGATGGACACTACAGCGAATCAACCATAGCCAACACAAAACTGCCTCTAAGTCGATCAGTTTTACAGACGCTGAGTTCAAATTGTGTGCGCTAGTGCAACACATATTCTGAGCTCCACACATTGTGCAACATCTTTGCACAAAACTTAACATTAACTGTTTGTCTCTTAGCAACATACCTAACGATCCACTGGACAGATTATAATGAAAATATCAAAAAGTACTCAATGGACATACATCTACAGCTGAGTACCTTTTAAAATCACCTTAATTCAAGATGGCCCTCACAGCAGATTAACCTTAGCAGTAACAAAAGTGGCTCTAAATGAGTCAAATTCAAGGGTATCGAGCTAAAACTTCATGTGGTAGTAGCTGAGAGTCATTCTAAACACATACTCCTATCACTAAAACATTTCACAAGATCTAGCAATATTGCATGAGACTGGACATAACATAATTTACAGGCTTTGACCAAATTGGCTGTAACTCCGTCCCTTTTCATCAGAAGTTTCAAACATTGGCATGAAAGGCAGCAGTGGACATGCACTCCTTCAAGGAATGCTAGGCCTTTATGTTTTGTTCTGGGTCTAAACACACAATAAGTGTTTAAAGCAATAAGTGTTTAAACTTCTTACAGAGTGGAATGAGCAAATACAGCTCTGGGCTTTCTGATAAAAGTTGGTTTCAAAAAATGTCAAATGACACCTTTAATTACAGATTAAATCTCATACCAAATTAGTAGAATAGCAGATCATATAAGCTAAACAAAATAGTTTTTTAAAAATTATTTAAATAAAGAATTTGAATATTTGTCCCTCTAATATGCAGAAAATCCTTCAACCATTCAAGGAATTTAGAGAATGTTTGTATTAAAAGGAGCCTCAAACTCAAATGGATGATCTGGTCATTTTTGAAGTGATGTTCTGTCACAACCTATGACCAGTTAGCACCGTATCAGCCCTAACATCCATCACAGAGCACAAAATATGCAGAGAGGCAAAGGTCTTGATTCGGGTTAAGCTTATGTCTAGCCAATCGAGGGCTTGTTGTTTATCAATTTTAGGCTTATGTGGCACTATGATATAGATGAATGCATGAAAATAGTTGTTCCCCATTTAATTTTAATACATAAGGTCACTAGAACTATTGTTTCTGTCTATTTTTAATATATGTTTTGCAAGCAGAGGGCACTCGGTACCCCACGCAGCAGTAGCTGACCCTCGTACAGACAAGCTCCTGTTGATCTGTAGTTTTTTGTTTTTGCTGGTAGGCTGAGCTGTAACTAATATATAAGTAATAGACAACAGTAGTGATAGATCACAAGTGCCCTGAAGTTTAACAGATGTGGAGCTAAAAAGTGAATTCATAAGTTATAAGTTTGTAAAGGCAACTTGCCACCTCATGTAGCTAAAATGGTCGACGGCGAACGTGGTTACGAACTAAAGAACTGTTTTATGCCTTTGTGGGTTCAAATAAGATAAGCTAACTGCTAAGAGATGCATATGAGTTCTGTGAAGGCATTAGTTTATGGCAAAACCTAAGATAAACAGAGTAAATGTGTCATGTTGTGAGATCCTGGTGTAATACTGAGCTAAGCTAAAGAGTCCCAGTCCTGAGCATCCCATCATTTTCTACAATGTAACACTTACAAAACTCCTTCCCAAAACCAACATACAGGTGTGAACAAATGCTGTATTAGTTACACATCATAACACAAATGTTGTTTGGTTTAGAAAACAGTGACAAACTAAAAAAATGGTGTCATGCTAAAGTGTAGTGGGCTAATGCTAGCTGAAGTTGGTGCTTTCACACCAGTGTGACTTATTTGAGAAAAAGGTTTTCCATAAGCCTGAAAAATGATTTAATAAAAACAGCTAGCCATTTTCTAGCCTGGATGAAGAGTTTTGCTTCTTTCTCTGTATTTTGTGCTCTATGACTGATGTCACATCTGATAAGTACTAAATGTTAACTATTTGACTATTCTCCAATCCTTCACACAGTACACAGTAACTATCTAGAACCATGAACAACAGCGTTGCATTGAATAGAGAAAAAAAAAAAACCCTTTTTTATTACAAGAATAATGTGCGTTCTAACAGGTTTGTATAACTGTATTGAACTGTCAACAATGCTAATTTCAGAGAGTCAGGGTGGATCAAGATGGGAGCAGCTGTGAAGAGCTGCTCGAGGTTTTGGAAGGTTTTTTCAGCTTCTGGAGACCAGAGGAATAATCAGTGGATGGAGGGGAGTCGTGAATGAACCTGTGATCAAAGTTGGCGAATCCAAGGAAGTACTGGACCTGGTTGTGGTTAGAGGGAGTTGCCCATTCTGACACAGTTTTAACCTTGTCTGGATCTGTCTTCACCTGCCCACTCTCAAACACATAACCAAGAAAAGAGATGTGGCGTGAAAGTTACCTTTCTCCACTTTTACATAAAGTTGATTCTCGAGGAGTTGTTGAAGGGCTTGTTGTATGTTCAAGGTTGTTATGAAGGTTGGATGAAGGTGTCATCAAGGTAGAGGAAAACAAAGACATTCAGGAAGTCCCTCAGTACACCATTGACCAACTCTTGGAAGACAGTGGGGGTGGGGCATCACCAGGTACACAGAGTGGCCCAGCAAGGTTTTGAAGCCATCTTCCATTTGTCCCCTTCATGGACTCATTCCAGGGGTTTATGCGTCCTGGAGATACAGCTTCAAAAAGACATGAGCAGAATGTAGTTATTCAAACACTGGGTAAATTAGCAGTAGTGGGTTTTTGTTCTTGTTCTTGTTCTGTTATGTGATTCAAACCTCGGTAATCGCTGCAGGGTCTGAAAGACTTGTCCGTCTTCTCCACGAAGAAGAACCCTGCACTGACTGAGAAAGTGGAGAGACGGATGATACCTGCTGTGAGTTAGTCCTCTATATACTTTCTCACAGTCTCTCTTTTAGGTCTGGATAAGTTGGAGAGGCAGCTGGAAGGAAGTGGAGCTACAGGCGAGAGGTCAATGGTGCATCATTGGGCCAAAGGGGAGGAAGAGAGAGAGCCTTCTCTTTACTAAAAACACACAGGAGTTTGTGATACATGGCACATACACTGGAGGTATCAGACTGTTTACAAGTAGCACAAGGAAGAGAGATTGTGATGGTGAAGCATAAACACTAGGCTATAGTGCCACATACAGGTCTGGTATACTTATTACAGCATGTAGGCCATTTTCTGTATTTCTGTGTGGATAAAAACAATTTTACAAACAGCCCTATGTTTATGAGGAAAAAGCTTGCTTTCTCGTGTTGATGAGAGCTCAACTTCTTGAAAACAACAATAAATACCAATTATTCTTCATCGATTCCTAGGATATGATATTGTATTATAACAGTGATTACCAACAGGATTGTTTAAATGGTTTGTGATGCCTCCTGCATTACCTTTTGGAAAATTAACAGCAATGTTTACTGCACATGTTTGTGAATGGTGTAGGGTGGCACAGTGGTGTATGCTGGAGTAGATTCTCAGTACACAGTGGTGTAGTGGTTAGAGCTGTCGCCTCCCAGCAAGAAAGTTGCAGGATCGCTTCCCAGCCTGGGGCCTTTCTGGGTGGAGTTTGCATGTTCTCCCTGTTCTCACGTGGGTTTACTCTGGTTTCCTCCCACAGACTAAAAACATGCATGTTAGGTTAATTGATGACTCTAAAATTGTGAGTGAGTGAGAGTGTAAATGGTTGTTTGTCTTGTTAGTCTCCATATGGACTTGTGACCTGTGGCCTCTCAGATAGGCACCAACTCCCCGTGACTCAGAATGGAGAAGTGGGTAAAGAAAATGGATGGATGGTTTGCTGGTGTAAAAAGGTAGAACACCACAGCAAAGACTGGCTGATTTCACAAACACTTAAATTTTCCTGTTTTGTTTTTTTTTCACATTTGAAAAGAAAATCTGAACCACATGTATTGTCTGTATTATATAAAATCTGAGAAAGTAGAGGAAGTATTACCAGATAGTTTAAATGAAAGATGTAATGTAATCTTTAAGGTAAAACATTGGGAATAAACTGGAAACTGAGACCTTAATGTCCATTTTTGAATTGACCCAGCTTCTGCTTCCTTTTACTGTAACTGTTTCCTCCTGCATGTAAACCTGTGTCAGTCTTGTGACACATTGCTCACTTATTGTAGAGAGCAATACAGCTATGAAATGAAAAACAGCAAACAAACATAGATTTACATCACTTCTTCCACGGAGGAAGTGAAATAAAGTGGAACAATAAAAACAAGTGCTTCTCAAAGACAAACTTGCACAAGAATTTAAAACTTTTGGGCTCATTTATCCTTCGTGTTTTGCTGCAGAACTATTTCATGTAACTGAAAACAAATCATCACACCTTTTGGGTTGTTTAAGGTTGTGGGGTATTTTTTAATTATTTTCCAAAAGTCCAGATGTGATTCCTATAAAAACTACCTGGATTAATTGAATACCAAAGACCATACTCCAAATACCAAAATATATTGCATCATATTTTCCTTTCTCCTGAGAGGTCACCACTGAAACATTTTTTAAGCACAAAACTTTGACCCTGGTTATTCTCAAGGATTGTTCTGATAAGTTTTCTTTATCTTTTCTTTGCTGCATCAAATCTAAAAAGGTGACCCATGAAGTACCCTTTTATTCTGTTAAATCAATAAATTGTAGAAATAGTTTGCTTAATCTTTTGTGTATTCACTGACCACCACAATGAAAACTTTAAACTGAATTTAATTGGCTGTTTCTTCAAAATAAACACAGGCAAATGGCCTTGAAATTTAACTTTTAAAGGTCCTTTTTGTATTTCAGAAGAAAGTGCAGTTTTTTCAGAGATGAGGGAGTTTGACTAAGATGTACAAATACATTCTTTACCTATTTAAAATATATTGTTTATTCCATTAATTATGCACAGATAAACACGTTCAAACAGCTGTGTTGTAGCCATTTGTTCATATATTTTTGACCCTGTTCAGGTTTGTGCCTCCTGAGGAGCAGTCAAACATGGTTCATAAAACAAAAACAGCTCAGCTCAGAAGCAGAGAGACGTTCACTTCCTCTGGCTTAAGTCTTGAAAGATTACTTTTTTTCTCACAACATAGCAACTTTTTTCTATCAATAGCAGTTCTCACTGGAGTTCTTCCAATATTATCCTTACAACATGCTGAATATTCAGGCTTTTTATTTTCAAATACATGAATGATCAGAGCTTTATTTTATTTATTTGTAATGTTGGAATTGGCACTTTAAACCTGTCCTTTGTTTACATTTTGTTTTGTGATATACTGTAGATGCCAAAGTTTATTGTTAAAAGTGAAATGAACCAAAATGAAATTGTGCATTAGTATTTTTTAAAAATAATAAAAAATATAGTCAATAGATTAACCTTCAGGACATCATTTTTCTCATAGACTGCATTATAAAATATAAAAAGATAAATCTTTGTTTTTACACTCATCAGGTCCCAATCAGCCCAAATAACTAAGAGAAGTTAAAAATGCATACTGTGCTAAAGTTTGGGTCTTAGGAGGGTGATGGAAAATAAAATTGTCAAGTGGCTGCCTATCACAGGCATGGTGGTTTCTTCTTCCTTGAAGACAGAATGAGAATCACCTCACGGAGATGGATGAGGCGGAGGTGGGGAGTATTTTAGGTGATTTGAACTGCTCATGTTGAGTATTTCATTAGATAAAGAGGAAGTAAAGCTGTTTAACCTCAGTCACTTTATGGCACTGAAGCCAATACGCACTGTAATCCCCAGAACCAGAACCAAACCGAACCAGAACCAAACGAGGAGAAGCAGCTTTCAGTTTCTATGCACCACAAATTTGGAACAAACTTCCAGAAAACTGTAAAACAGCTGAAACACTGGGTGCCTTTAAATCTCAACTTAAAACCCACCTGTTTAGAGCTGCTTATGGCTAAATTAGGGTTAGAGTGCAGGTTTTTGATGTCTTCGATGTTTTTCTCTTTCTTACTGTTTATTCAATGTCACATGCTGTTTTTATTTTGTTTTTTAATTATGTAAAGCAGCTTGAAATGCCTTGCTGCTGAAATGTGCTATACAAATAAAATTTGATTGATTGATTGTAAAACCTGATAAGTTAGTTAAACTCAAATCGTTTGAGGAACTTCCTTGAATTATTTGTGTTCAGTTTAAGTGTATTTAAAGTTTTAAACTGAGCAAAAGCAACTAATTTGATGTACTTATATAAATACAGTTAGGAATACTGACAGAGGTAGTCCAGTCAACTGAGAAGTGATGTTCTGTCTGTGAGTTATCAATAGTTAGGACCTTTCCAGCTGTGACGTCAGACATGAAGCAAGTATGGAGAAAGAGGTAAAACTCTTCGTTTAGGCTAAGCAAAAGGCACTGATACATTTAGCAGCATTATGGACGGATTTTAATGAAACTCAGAAAGCAATAATTGGGTGTTCATTTACAGCTGAATAACTTTGGGAATCAATTAAATTCAAGCTAACTGACCTTAAGAAAAACAAAAAAGTATTGAAGAAGACTGATATTGAAGACACTATTGAAGAAAACTGATATGAAATGTTACAGAAAACACATTAAATTTGGACTAGAGTTTACCAGACTTGTATGAACAGTCTCTTCCATCTCACCTGCTGAGGTTTGGACTCTTTCAGAGGGGTGACTTAAGGCTTTTGGGGATGGGTGACTTAAGACCCTTGGACACTGGAGGGTAGACAACCTCAAGGAGATTATAGAGTCAGAAACTGAGAGGCATCCTCCTGGGAACAAGGAGGTGAGAGGTGCCCTCCTGTCAACATTTTGAATTAACAGGACCCAAGGATGCAGACTTTACAAGGACTTAAGGATAAAGGACAAGACTAAATAATAACAAACCCCCCCCACACACAAATAAATACAAACATTAATAAATACATAAATAAAAAGAGCTGACAAGGCAGCAAACTATTCACTAAACACTAAGGAAGGAAGCAGGGGGAAGCAAACAAACAAACCAGTATGACAGAACAAAGGTAGAATGAGTACCAGGAGATTAAGTAGGTTGGGAGTGGTGAGGTAAGCAGCAACAGATGAGTCTAATGATTACAAGGATTAGGTGAGAGTGATAACTAAGGACAAGAAAAACCCAGGGAGAAATGATCAATGACACTGGGACACACAAAGAAGAAATCTGAATACACAATAACAAAAGAAACCAGAATATATCGACAAAGATACACTTCTTTTACCCCTATAGTGCAGCCTTGACTCAACTCTCGTCCAAAAGAGCTTACACGTTAGCCTTGTTTGGAAACGTTTCAACAAGTGTCACCAAAAACAACATTTTTTCTTTTTTTGCTGATTAATATGAGTGTTGTTTTTGATGGGTTTTTTTTTTTACTTTGAACTTGTCTGCTGCTGTGACAAACCAATTTTCCTTAAGTTAAGTATCTTTGTATTCTATGCCATTCCTAATAGGTTTGGGCATTGTTTAAATTTGAACGATTCCAGTTCCACTTCTTTGTTTTAATTCAGATTCTTTTAAGAGACAATATATGCTGTAACCTTTCTGTGGCACTCTTCAATTTGTTGCATTTTTCCCTTGAACACTATGGTGAATGGAGCAGCACATCGTGGAGTCTGGTCAAACGCCTGGCTACGGTTAGCAATTTCAGGTCCTTTGTCTTTGAAAAACTATGTGGGCTAACGTTAGCTGGGTATTTGCATTTGAGTTGAGCCACTATTTTATGTCAAGTATAACTTGTTAGCTGCTGGTGTTATATTTTCAATGATGCACCACCCTCAGCTCACTTCTGGTCCTTTTATCCCAGAGGATGGAGAACTCAGACAATTCCCCATTGGTTCCCAAAGTGTGGGGTGCACCCCTTAGGGGGGGGCAGAAGAAAATCTAACACTACAGAAGAACTAGAGTTCAACTATTTATTCTAACAAAGCCAGCACTGGGACTTCTGTTTACAACATCTTGTGGACAGAGCAGAGAGAAGCCTGGAACAAAGGAAACATCGACTCATATGGATCCTCGGTTCTGCCCGACAAAGAGGGCCGGTGTTCCGTCAGTTCAGCATACATATCAGAGTAGCATACATACCTTGCATTATTTCATTAAATTGTTTGGATTAAAGAAATAGGTATAGCTATGATCAAATTGCTGTATAATTTTGCTGCATATTTTTTATTCATATATCATGGCATTTTTCAGGGACTGCACATACTATAAATCTAAAAATAAAAACATAGGGTGCAGTTTCCAAGTTGATTTGTTTTAAACTATTTATTCCTCAAAGGGCTTCCTTGATTAAATGCTTATTTTAGGTATGTATTTATTTTTTTTTTTTCATTTATAGCAAACATGGAAAGCAAATGGGGGGAGATATTTAACCATCTTTCTAAGGGTTCCTATCTACCCACATGCACCAGAGGACAAAGAGAAACCTTTTGGAAGTTTGCCTCAAAATTTAGCATTCATGGCAAGGTTTTAATATTTAAAAACAGACTTTTCTTTGATGATAAAGGATAATAACATGTACATTTTTTCAATAAAGCAGGGAACCTATTGTTTGGAGCCTTGTTTAAGGATCACCGATGGGAGGACACACTGGCATTGTGAAAACTTGCAGTTCCACGTGTTCTAGATTTTATTGGCCCGGTGTAACTACAGACAGAGAAATGGGTATGTTACCACATTCTTTAGCAATATCCTTAAGCTCTAATGTACAATCTTTGTCTCATAAAACAGTAACATTTAAGGTGTCTGAATGTGACCAGTGCCAAAGAGTCAGACCTCCACTGAGAGTAGTCAAGACACTGGATTGCATCAAGGTAACCATCCACTGCAATTCTAATAGTTTTATTGCTTTTATGCTGTTTTTGTTTATAAACACCATGACCCATCACCAACAGGTACCGAGTGTGTGGGAGCTGATTTAACAGGTCCGCTTCCCCAGACATCTGGCTTCCTGTAACACTCACGACAGAAGACCCGAAATTTCAGCCAGCACACAAATGGAAGTAGAAAAAGGTTTATTGATAATGGGGGTGTGGGGCGACCAGCAACTGGACCAGAAACCACTGAGGATGAAGAAACAGGTTAGCGGCTAGTAGCTTGGTGTCAAATGTTTTAACAAGAAAGCCACTAACCTTCTCAGGAAGTTAGAAGGAAGCTGGGGTAGGTCCTAGGTTCCTCAGGGAAGCGGTGACAAGTCACCTCCAGGGGTATTTTGGGGGGTGGGGGATGGGACTCAGGAGGGAACTGAACTCTGACGTAGACAGGCTAAGGCAAGGTCAGAACCAGAGAGGCAGACAGACTTATCTGGGGGTAGGCAGGAATCCAATGTCCGGGCACAGAAACAGGTCAGGCACGTGAAGGCAATCTCAGCAGACAAAGCCAAGGGCGAGGCAGAAGGCGAGGTTGAGAGGCCGAAACAGGGTAGAATCCAGGAGACAGAAACCAGCAGAGAGTGTCTGACGAGGGCTAGGCAAGGCAGGGGGATCCAAGGGCAAAACGTGGTCAAGATCGTGGTCAGGCAAAAGGAGGTAATGCTGGATATCTACTCACACCAAAGGGCTTTCAAAAATCTAGCACTGTCTGCCTGTCTGAGGCTGAATATAACTGTTGGTGAGCAGGTGGATGGGATGAACCTGATTGCACTGCTGAGCAGTAGTGTGCAGGTGGCCCAGATGAGCTTGATTGCTGCAGTGAGGGCTGAGGAGGAAGACAGAGCAGGCAGACAGGCCAACATCATAACGCTTCCAGCATATATTGACAGCCACTGAGTACTTTTCAAAGTGGCTACATCAGTCTCATCAATGCCATCCCCTATATCCACATATCCCGAACCCCCCCTCTGGGAACAGGGATTGTATTGGACATGTTTTTGATGGCCATGGCATCCATCATGAGGACCACAGAGCCATGTTTAGCATGGTCCTCTTCAAGTCTTCTCTGCAACATGCCCAACATCTGGCTTGGCATCCATTGATTGCATCCACCTTTACAAAAAAAAAAAATTTTTTTTCTTTCTTTCATTTTTTTAAGACTGTTCTTTTTTTCAATGACTTTCATAAACAGTGAAAATAGCACATACAAGCTCAAAACTTGTACATGAGTTCCTTCTGTTGTACAACATAGTATGCTCAGCTTAAGTGCTTTAAGTACTTTAACAAGTATGTTTAAAAAGTGTGTGTGTGTGTGTGTGGGGGGGGGGGGTTCTCAGGTAGCTGTTGGCTTTGGGACCATGGAGGTGCAGGGTGAGGGCAAACTCTCTGATCCTCTGTTTCTTCAGGTCTATCTGAAGCTCTGAAACTCAGTTAATACAAACTAGTTTGTAAGTTCCCTAGAAATAATACCTTTATAAAGTGTGACAAAGAGTTTAAAGATAACATAACATAAATTCAAAGTTGTATTATCAATTTATTTTACCTGAGTGGAAGTCAAGTTTTTTTTCAACTCCTCATTTAAAAGGTTCTTTCTCTTCAGACCCTCCAGGAGACTCTTTACTCTTTACACTTTCCTTTGCTCTCCATTCTCAGGCCTTTGCATTCAGCTTCTCCTGCTTCAGACTCTCCACTCTACCCAAAGCTTCACTGACTCTGGCCTTCAGACGAGTGGGCCAACTGGGAGGTGCATAGGAGTGGTCCTTGTGGAAAGAAGGATGAAAATGTTTCTAGTAGCGTTTGTATCATACCACTCACACTTGTTTGGTGCATAGCATTGCACATGTGCAGGCACACATTCTTCATTTCATACCCATAATATTACTGCCAGTCCCGTGAGTATGAGAAAGAAAGAAAGGGTGTGTGTATGTGTTCACTTATTTATGTATTTACATGTAAAAAGTGTATGTGTGAGTAGATCTTAAAAGAGTTGCAAAAAGAAAAGAATAGATTTTATGATGATCAGAGCCATAATGTCCACAGCATCAAATACAAATAGTCACATCATTGGGCTGAGGTTCACTTTCAGGGACCTGCTGAAAAAGGCCCACTGGAAGGCTTTGTTCAGCTTTCCTTGAAGTTGTTGTGTTTCTTGTTGCTGCAGGCTAAAATATAAGACATAATATTTAAAAACAACTTGAAAAGGTGTTAGTATCCCACAGTGTATTGTAATAAACAATACATCATTAATTCCTAAACATGCAGAAAGAACTAACAGGTAAAAACAGGTTTAACAAAGTGTGATATTAACATTAGTTTTACACATGAATCATAGACATTTCTGTTAGCATGCACAGAAAACAAACAAACAAACAAAAGAAAAACACCCACTTTTTGGAGATGAGATGGAAAGTTGAAGACAGATGGGGTCACAGCATCTCTATGCCTGACAATCTGACCGGTCCTGTTAAAGTCCTCTGGTTTGAAATGTTCATTACAGAGCTGAGACTCTGTAGCAACAAAACCCTCCTTCTTAAATCTGTGTTACTGGGAAACCTTCAAAATGTGAAGAAAAAAACAGAAAGAGCTAATGGGAGAGGAGCACAGTTCCTCCTGTTAGCATTTTGTTGTTTACCAAATAACGTTAGCTACAATAACATAATATAATAAATGGTAAAATAACCCAAATTATTGTTTAATCTTACTTGTGAAAGATAATCCCCCGTAATCTATTTTCAATACTGCAACCGTAGACTGAACAAAATAAGTTCATAGCTGCTCGCTCTGTGTTTACTCCTGTTGGCTGTTAGAGGAAGGAGAGACCCATCCAACATGGCAGCGACGGCGGATGCACTCCAGCTTGTAATGAGGCGTCTATGTTTATATGTCTGTGGTCTATGGTCCATGGTTGCACACACACTTCCTGCGGATTCTTTTTCGTTGTTGTTCGATGTCTTTGTCTTTCTGGTATCAAAATAAGAAATCAAAATTTTAAAATTTGAATGATTCCGGGAGAATTGTCATGTTAGTCCTGGTTCCAATCGATTCTCGTGCCTCAACGCCCAACCCTAATTCCTAATGGTGCTATTATTGTGACTGTTAATATCAAAAACTCATATACCTGGAACTACCAACCAACAATCAGTATTGAATAAGCCTATTGGATGAGAGGTGAAACGTCTTCAAAAGTCAAGAGAAGTCGTCCAGTTGCCTTCTGTTGAACCACTTAGACCAAGATCCACATAATTTGTAAGTTGTGCACACATTTCCACCCAAAGGTAGAAAAAAAAACAGTGGTTGCTGCTGCTGCTAATGAATGGACCATTGAGTTAGAAATGTGAAAGTGTCCACCTAACTGAGAAAAGCTAAAGTGTACAATAGTGGTTTGGGGCTAGTCATTTCAAGATTAAAACATAAACATTATTAAACTGAGAAATCCATCTTTTGCAGGAATTCAGTCACATGGTTTTGCCTGAAAGAAAAAAAAACAACTATTTAAATTACACAAATGGAGACTGGAACATTCAAGTGTTCTTTTAACTACACTTTTCATATCACATTTGAATTGTATTTATTAATTGCATTTATAATATACAATATGAACTTGTCTAATTTAAATTCCATTCATTTAGCTTTTAATATCTACACAGTTAAATTAAAAAATACAGTCATAATACTATGTGTTGACTAAAAATATTGCCTTCTATTGTATAATTGACTGTGCAAATTGTACAGTGGCAATTGAGAAGTTGACTTTTTTTACTTGGAGGCAGTCCCTTCCAACACAAACATTTAGTGAGCTAGCTTTCCTTGGTTTGGTTGACTGTACTGAATTCTTTGAAATGTCACAACAATTTGATCACACCAAACTGCAGCGCTTGTCCAAATATGCAAAGTTCTTTGACTTTGTTAGATTAAAGGCTGATCTCATCAGACGGTACAGCTCCCATACCATACAGAATGAATGTAAATGTCCGGACAAATGCTCAGCTTTGTGGCCCAGAAGGATCGGATGCAGACTGCTCCTGAGGTGGAGTTACCAGCTACAACAGCATCTGTGGAAAGCTCATTCCCCACATTGAAAAAACTGAAAACATATGTAGGATAGGTCAGATTATGCACAATTTTTAATTTTAAATAAAATAGAGATCAGCCAAATATATATATATATATATATATATATATATATATGTTTCCAGAAATAAGTATTAGATTACTGGTGGTTCAGTTCCAAATGATGCCATTGGGGGCGTCGCGTCCATGCTGGTTGATTTGGTCGGGGCCGTCTCCCCTCAGACTGCCTTGAGAGAAAGCAGGAAGTATCACTTGTTGCCGATCTCATCGTTTTCTTTCTTCTTTACAGAACAGATTTGATCTGATGACAGGCCTGTTAGTTTGGGTTCGTATATTTTTACATCTGACTGCAGAGGAGTCAGAGCCTCACCACACGTCACTGATCCCTCCAGCTACAGATACAGAAAGTGACGTAGGCTGACAGGTCCTAATGACTACTTATTTTTATTTAATCTGAGTTTCTTCCAAACAAGGGACAGAAATTAACTCTACAACAATCTGACAAACAGCAAATCAAACTAACCACAATTATAAAAGAAACTACAATAAACTGACAAACTAAAATAATCGAACAATGAAATGCACCTTTTAGTAACTTAAAATGTAACTGATATTGCTAATGAACTGGATAATTGGCCTAAATCACCTTGTTCTGCAGCTGCTCCCCCATTTTGTTTGAAGTGGGGTGACAACTTCTGTTTTTGCTACCTTGTTACTTGACTTGACAAGATGTTATCACTTACAGTAACAAGACAAAAACATGGAGTGTTTGTTGTTTCTAGTTTTAGTTACAAACTAAAGAAAGAAAGAAAGAAAGAAAGAAAGAAAGAAAGAAAGAAAGAAAGAAAGAAAGAAAGAAAGAAAGAAAGAAAGAACAAATGAATTAATTTTTTTGTGGCTTGACTAACTTCTTTAGAAAGTTGCCATGGCCGGACTCCTGCTAGTTCAGCAAAAATAAAAGAAAATAATATTGCTGCAGTTCACTCTGAAACCACTGGATGGCAGTGTCGCTCAATAACCTAAAGGTTCTTGTGGCGAGCTCCAGCTATTTTTACACAATTCTACTGAGATAGCTCAATGTGACAGTAGTGGTAAAATGTAACTTCTAAAGTTATACAGACTTTATGTTTTTATTATCATACAAAAAAAAATCAAATGCCATCCAAACTCTTTGCTGCAAGTAGCAGTTACACATATTTCTGGTGGTTCTGTGCTTTATCTTTATTATTTTATTGTATGTGTCAAAGTAAACTCTGTATGGATGCACCGCCCAGTTCAACATCAGATTAATCACAACCCGGCCCCCATGGCAACAGCACCTATGCACAGCAGCAGCCTTCCTAAGAACAATGTACCACTGTTAGGAACAGTTTACCTTTGAAACTGTCAGCCAAGCAGACCTTTGGAAAGTTACATCAGACAGGATGATGTAACAAACCTGCAGTGGTGGGCTGGGTTAAACATGAACCTGTCACTGGAGAGCTTTTAAACAAATGCCACGTAGAGCAATTTATAATTTTCTGCTTTTGGTTGTTTGGGTGTTTCCTGGCAATAAAACTGCTGAAAGCAGTGCTCAGATCCCTTTAATAGTCATTCTTTACTGACCAAAATCAACCAGCAATTTCACCAGTCATTGATTCAGCTAACTCCAACTCCACTTCCACCTACTAAAATGGTCTAGGCAGTCAACACACCAAATGACAATGATACCTGCAGGCTTACCAGATAAGAATGATTTTAATAATAATAATAAAAACAGCCTAAGAGGATTGAGATATGAAGGACGTGAGGATAGGACAATTGTTTTACATCAAGAGCAGCTCAAACAAAACAATGACCACATTGTTCTCTGTTAACCATTGCTTGACCATTTGGACTGGAATGGTTATAAACTTTGGTATTTTAAGGTCAGAGAGTGCCTAAGACCAACAAAAACAGCAATACAGCAGTATCTGCAAAGTGAGGATTAAAGTGCTTTATTTCATGTCGACATGATACCTGTATTGTTTTGTTGTTGTTTTTATTTTATTGACCCCTAAACAGAATTGCCACCTCAAGTCTTGATCCTTTAGTGGTGGCTTGGCCCAGTGGTTAGGGCGGTTGCCAATTAACAGGGCAGGAGTTCAATCCCCACCCTCTACAGCATGCCAACATATCCTTGGGGAAGACACTAAATCCTACACTGCCCCAAAATGTTTATTGGTTTATGAGTGAGATATAAAAGTGTTTTCTACAGAGTGCAAAATTTGTAATAGAAAGCAATGGGTGAGTGGGAAACACTGTAAAGGGCTTTGCAGAAACAGAAGAAGTTAAAAAGATGTTTTATAAGAGTGAACCATTTTCCATATTAATGTGGTGGAGGGGTTTCAGTACCCCTCTGATCTTGGGAGCTATATTGTGTGGGGCATTAAGGGGCCCACCAACTGGGGGGAAAGCCGTCAAGTTCAGGTACTATGCTAGCTGGGCAGCAGGCAAGGGAGGATCCCAGGATGTGATGTTTCTTGGCGACATACATTGGTTCTGCGTATGTGAATTGTCACCTCACTGGTGGGAACAGAGCCATAGCTTGTGTGTCATACAAGTTAGATTAAAGGGGAAGGCGTATCAAGACTGTTTGAACTATTGAGGGATCACACTTCTTAGCCTCCATGGGAAGGCTTACTCTAGGATGTTGAAAGGGATGTTCCAATTAATTGTTGAACCTCAGATCCAGGAGGAGCAGTGTGTCTTTTGTCCTGGTCATGAAAGAGTGATACAGATCTTTACTTTTGCAAAGTTGATAAAGGGGTCATGGGAGTTTGACAATCCAGTCTACATGTGTTTTGTGGATCTTGAGAAGGCTTTTCATTGTGTTCCTTGAGTCATTCTGTGCGGGCTGCTGTGGGTGCCAAGGAGGTCACTTCTAAGTGCTTTCTGGTTCCTGTAAAACCAACGCAAGACTTGTGTCTGCATCCTCAACACAAAGTTGAGCTTGTTCTTGGTGTAAGTTGGACTCCCCCAGGATCCCCTTGTCTCTGATCCTGTTTGTGGTGTTCATGAAAAAGATCTCAAGGTGCAGCCATGATGAGGGTGTCTGGTTTGAAAACTTCAGGGTCTCTATCCTACTTTTTGCAGAACTTGTGGTTTTTGGCTCAAGACCTTCAATATGCACTGATGCGGTTTGATGCAACTGGAGTGAGAGTCAGCTCCTCCAAGTCTGACACCATGGTTCTCAAATGGAAAAAGGTTGGAATGCTTTCTCTGGGTCAGGAATGAGTCTCTGCCTCAGGTGGAGGAGTTCATGTACCTACCTGGGAGTTTTATTTACAAGTGATGGTAAGATGAAGCAAGAAAGGAACAGTAGATTGGGGCCTCATTTGCAGTATTGAGAGAGCTCTCAGTTTACTGGTCCATCCATGTTCCAGTCCTGACCTTTGATCATATGGTATGGATCATGACCAAAAGAACAAAATCCTGGATATAAGAGGCTGAAATTAGCTTTTTTTGTATGGTGGCTGGGCTCAGTTCTAGAGCCAGAGTAGAGCCATTTCTTCTCTGCATTAAAGGGAGTCAGCTAAAGTAGCTCTGATAGGGAAATCCCGGAAGACAATCTGATGCTGTTTGCAAAAAGAAAAACTGTTGATTAGGATGCCTCCTAGACACCTCTTCAGAGGTTTTTCAGACAAGTCCCACTGGGAGGAAACCCTGAGGGAAAGGAGAACTCACTGGAGGGATTATGTATCCTCTCTGGCCTATATCTGGCATGTATCCTCGCAACACCTTAGGATCCTCCAGAAGGAGCTAGAGAGTGCTCATGGGAGAGAGGGATGTCTGGGTTTCCCTTCTAGATCTGTTACCTCTGCAACCAAACCAAGGATAAATGTCAGAAAATGGACAGATGGATTAGGTTTTAACTCCAGTAAACCAGAGAATTTTTTCAATCTATATCCAACCTGGACTCTGTTATCTGTAACAGATTTATGCTAAATAAGTTATTCAAATGAATTTACTCTTTATATTTTTTATAACTTTGTCTTAAATTTCAAAACATAAAAATGGTCAATCAAAATTTTGAAGGTTTTTTTTAATAACTTGGGCCATTTCTTGGTTAGGGTTATTAAAAATGTAGAAATGCAGTAAGGAGAAGATGTGTTTGCAGTTTGTTGGATATGGGTGTGTTAACATAAAACACTAGGCTAAACATTAAACATCATTTCAGCATCTCAAACATAATGTTTCACCATTGTTTGTTTTTTCTTATTTTTCACCAGAGTCACAAGACAATTTACTATAAAGGATTGTTTATAGGTGACTAAAGAACTCTTGCTCCTCTGTAGGCCCTTAATCCCTCACTGACATGAATACAAACAAAACTGCTTTCATTCCAGAAAACACTGTAGTACAGTTTCAGATCCAAACTCAGCAACCTTTATTCGTCATATGTGCTGCCACTGTACACAATGAACATTACTATTACTTGTGTGCCTAGGACAGAGAAATGCAGTCTGGGTAGAAACATGACACCTCTGAGACATGTGGTTAGCGAGGGGCCTGCAGAGCTCTATTTAAGGCGTTTGCTTTTTCCTCTACTCTGCTTCTCGCCTGGGCAAAAACCTCAACAGTGTGCAACTTTTCCTGTTAGCTGAAGATAGCTTATCTCACACTGTATATTTAGAAGCCATGCAATGTTGTTTAGAAGAGCTTTGCTGAGTCAGCATGCAAACTGATTTTCCTGTTAAAGTTTCTGCATATGTTTACACAAAGTACTTCCTCATACTTTGTGTTATTTTAACTATCCATATATCAAACTGTTCAGCTCAGTAAAGAATAGCATGCTATGAGGTATTTGTAACTTAAACTTTTCAAAATATATACCATTTAAAAATAAAATAATTACATTTAACATAAAATACATTTACATCTCTTTTATTTCCTTCAAAAACATTTTTTAAAGGATTTTCTGTTTTCTTCTGCATGAAACACAGTTCTACTGCAGGCAGCATCAGATTGTCCTTCAGGATTTCCCTATATGTTGCAGCATTCATTTTACCCTGTATCTCTACAAACCTTCCAGATCCAACTGCCAAGAAGAACTTCGCCATGGAGTCTTCCACATGTTGTTTGGCAAACTACAATTGAGATTTAATCTGAGTTGTCATCAACAGTGGTTTCCTCTTTACCTCTCTCCCATAAAGCTCAGCCTGGTGAAGAACCTGGGTAACAGTTGTTGTAGCTCAGTCTGTCCCATCTCACCTGCTGAAGCTTGGAGCTCCTTCAGAGAGTCTCTCTCACTATCCTCCTTCTTCACAGTCACTCAGTCTGTGAGGACAGTCTGCTCTTGGTAGATTTACACGTGTCCAACATTCCTTCCATGTCATGATGATGGATTTAACAGAACTCCTGGGGATGTTTAGGGCCTTGGAAGTCATTTTGTATCCATCCATCCCTAACTTGTACTTTTAATAATCTTTTCTTTTAATTCAATTAGGACAGTCACTTTACAAGAGGTGAATATTTAACTTATTTTACATAACATGTTTATTTAATTAGCTTTACTTTATGTGAACTTGATTCATTTTGTCATTGAAAAGGGTCTGTAAAGAGGGCCAGTTGAAATTGTCTATAATTGATTTATGACAAGGGCGTGAACATTTTTTATAGGCACAGTATAGCAACATGACCTTTCAGAAGTTTTCATTAAAATCTTTCCAGTGGTTCAGAAAAGTGGAGCTCCTCCCACTTCATTACAAGAAGACCATCATGTTTGTTCTGCTGGTTTTACTGCTGAACAATGTCTGCTGGAAAAGGAAAATGTTTTGTTGTTGGCTGCCGTATAGAACATGTGTTTATATTGCTGCTGTCCCGACCCACTACCAGGGACGTAGTGATGAAACCGCTCATTCTGAAATGAGCTCAAAGCAGGCACACATAGATACAGGCAAAAACATTATCACTCCACCTTTGCCTTTTGGCAGTAATTACCTTTCTTTGAGAAAATTCTTCTAACAAGATTATAGAGAATAAAATAAGCAACACAGTAATTCTAACATAGCAAGGGGTCAAATAAAAGTAATATGCTGAGATTACTCCCTAACTCGGCCTGATGCAGCCTCTCATGTACATTTAGAGAGAGGCCATGTTAAATGAGCCCACACCCACTCAAGACTGTAGACAAAAGGTGGTTCTGCCCTGAGACCTTTGGACCAGCTCTGCCTTTATTTGTTGTGACTTAACACAGCATTACTGAGCTGGAAGAACAAAACATTCTTTCAATAAAGGCCCGCTGCTGAAGGTGACAGGAAAATAATGTTTTCACCCTTGTCT
The DNA here is from genome assembly GCF_001649575.2 of Kryptolebias marmoratus. Classification (NCBI taxonomy): domain Eukaryota; kingdom Metazoa; phylum Chordata; class Actinopteri; order Cyprinodontiformes; family Rivulidae; genus Kryptolebias; species Kryptolebias marmoratus. The sequence continues at coordinate 1,180,809 of NC_051443.1, forward strand.
GTGTGTATGTTCATTTCTCTGTAGTGTTAGCAAAATATTTCATAACCCAGGAGACATAATTTTGTGAGACTTTTAGAAACTAACTGATACTAAAACTGATCAACCTTATTCATGATGGTCGTCATAGCTAAGCAACCTTATCAAACAGAAAACTGGCTAGAACTCAGCCATTGATCTTTACTGAGCTGAAGTTTGATGCATCAGTAGCTGAGACTGATTTCCAACACATATTCTGAGCAAGAAACAACGTGAGGCATCTTTGCTTAAAACTTTGACATTAACTGTTAGATTCAACACTGTCTATCTGTAAGCAAAATATCTCATGAACCACTGCACAAAATTGTAATGAAACTTTTGGAAATAATTCACTGAATGTACACCAGCTCCAATTCAAGATAATGACTACTGCAGATAATGAGCTTTAGTCAACACAAAAATGGCTGTACCTCAGTCAACTTCACAGATACTGAGCCAAATTTTGGCATGGTAGTCTCTGAGAGTCATCTTCAACGTATACTCGGAATGCTAACATATCTTGCAAGATTTTGCAATACTGCATAATATTGCACATAACTTCATTTACAAGGTTTGATGTATAACACTGTCCCTTCTCATCATAAGATGGCATAAAAAGTCGGTGGACGACATTCTTTCACAGAACACTGTCTTTAATTTAAACAAGAGTTGAGAAATGCCCTCTTTGCCCCTCCAAAATGTGTCTGCTGTCCCCGTATGCTCAGTGATGAAGACACTGATTGGAATATCAGAATGACTTAGAAAGGATGAGCTGTAAAAGTTAAAAAAAGTGTTTAAGATGCTTTTTGCATGTAGGCGTGCAGAGGGGAAAACCACTCAGGATGTAATAAAGTTTCAGTAGAACATGTTTTCACTGGATTCTCGTTTCTCCAATAAGTCTAGATACGTTTGACCCACTTCCTTTGGAAATACCCCTAGTTTATATGTTAGTTTCATTTCTTTTACAACACTTTGACATGTGTTTCTGTGACACAGTCAATAGCGTTCTTTCAGTCCTAATCATGATCTAGCAGCACTGAAAAGGTTCTCACCTTACAGACAGTGGATCAATCTTTTTATGTCTTTTCTGGACAAGCTGTTGACCTGTACTGATGCTCAGCTGACTCAGGTTCACACCACCCTCCCACAGGCCCGGTCAAGGACAGTCAGCTTGCCTGCCATTGTTTCTAGGGAATGCCTACAGCTGAACCACAATAAGGCACCTCTTCTCTTCTAAAAAGCAATGTTTTGATCTGGTTATGACATTTGAAGCTGATGCAAGTTGATGAACAAATGCTCACTTTTAATCTGATCCTTCCTCAAACTAATCTGTCAGAATTATTAACATTCCAAAGTAAAAAAAAATTCTCAAAGAAGTTTAAATTGTCCAAAGTCTTGCACATGCAAAACCTAAAACTTAGATCGTAATCTCAAACATCTTGTTAAATAGTTTCTCATTTTTTAGATAATTTAAAATACAAGTTTTCCCTCAGATCATAACTGTTAATTCTTGCTGTGATGGAAAAAAATAATTTATACATCTGTCCCCTTGGAGGCCAAAAGCTAGTGACCTCTTTTCTGTGCTGACACAGACATCACCAGAGTTGTATGGTGCAGGGTTTCCCCCAGAAAAGAGGCTAATCCCGGTGGTAGGTGGCCATTTGTCAGCCGATCGCTGGCCGATCGCCAGCCGACCGTGATTTATGTTTAAAAAATGATTAAAGTTGACAGGAAAGTTGAAAATATGGCTATTTATTGTGTGATATTGTAAGATATTTGTGTCAAATATTTACACAACTACAGTTTTACAAAAAGGCACTTTTGAAATACTTTTTTAAACAGAAATACAATTAAAATAAATACTAATTGTTTGCACCTAATTTGAATCCTAATTTAAGTCACATTTACAAATAAATTAAACTAACATAAATGAAAAAGTGCAAACAAAGCACCAACACACGTCTCACTTCCAGGCCAATGAATAACAACAGAGAACTGACAGACAGACAGATGCTGTACTGTACTGTGCTTTTTGTGGCACAGGCTGCATGTTGGATCACTACATGGAACAACAAAACATCTAATGCTGAATTTAATAGCATCATTTTACTGGTAAACAAGGGGGAATTAGAACATGACATATTAATATTTTCACCAAGTTCAAAACATGCTTACCATATTCAGTCTTGTAAAGCCACCCGCTGAATTTCAGCTCA
>NC_051443.1:1183583-1189141 GCF_001649575.2 Kryptolebias marmoratus
TCTCCAAACAGACAGGGGGCAGTACGCTACGTAACCAGTGGAAATACGGTAAAAAGAGAGCAGATGGTTGTCACATCAAATATGGCTGCATGTATTCAGGAGGAAGAGCTGTTGTGTTTCTGGCTGTGATACAGAGAGGATGTTTAAACTTAAAGCATTCAGTTGACTTTTATTGATTTATTAGCTTTAGCTGTGATTCGACCATCATAGGACGAATATTTCTATAAACCCTCCTTTTTATCGGCTGCAGCAGTAATCTCCTTCCATGAGTTTTGAACCGTTTGATTATCTTTGTGATCTCTCATAGAGGGATCATAGACATGCTGATACAGGCGAACCAGCACAGCTAGAGCAGCAAAATCGTCCATTTTGAACGGAGCGTGGCGCGCGGTCCACGCCAAGTTACAAAAACTAGGAGGTGCATGACAACGTAATGCGACACTGCGCATGATCTTCATACAGGAGCGGGGACAGCATGATTGCGTCACTGTTGTTACCCTCGCACGGTGAGGTAGAAAAAAAAAACGTGTATAAAAAAATGACGTATTTGTAATAAACAAGCGGAGCTTAACCTGGTGGCAGGGTCAGTAAAGCCTGGTGACCTGCCAGGCTTATAACACACTGGGGCAAACCCAGGTCCCTTTGTTATGACCTAAATGCCTCTCACTACTGTTTATCTTCAGTTGCTCTAAGGGGAAAATGTTTTTTACGATTAGCACAAGATCTGCTGGCGGCAGGTTTATCAAATGCAAAATGTTAATGTCTGTTAGATGAACAGAAGGTTATGCAAAGCCCAGCTGCATATAATGGGGTCCAAGACAACCTTGGGGCACAAAGTTTGTGAAGAAGAACAAGCACTGTTCTGTGTTACACCTTTGTGCCTTGCAATATTGCAATAAACAGTCTACGCAGTGCCTCGTCTCTCATAACGTATTTCTGTCCTTGTTATATAAATATTTCCACAACACTTGCTCTACAGTGTTATCCTTGTAAAATCATTTTGAAGTGAATATAACTAACTGTTTAAATCAAGTTCAAATAATTCAGAGTTACATAGTTTGATTAACCACAGTATATAACTGGTTTTCGGGCTGTCAGAATAGATTATGAACAATGTAAACACAGTATTTTAGTGAAAGGACAAAAGTAAACTAATTTTAATGGAAATGGATTTCTAAATTATTGTAGATCCAAAACATAGTCTCGCAAACATTTACCTTATAAAAAGAAAAGCATTCAGTTCCTTTGATTTGTTTTGCACTTTTTGTTTTGTTGTGCTTTAAAGTAAAGTCAAGTAAAGTAAAAATGTATTTGTATAGCACATTTCAGCAGCAAGGCATTCAAAGTGCTTCACATCATAAAAACATCAAAAGAATCATTACAATAATCAAAAACATCATCACATAAAATCATAAAAATCATCGAGCAGATACACTTGATAATCATAAGATGGTCAATCTGTAATAAGATATTTAACTGTACATTTTAGTGTATTTTCAAAAAGACAGAAGTGTAATATCTGTCACTACAAGTTGTGTGGCCTGGCAGCATACTTTGACATGAAAGTTTTATGGGATTACCATTTGACTCTACTTGAGATTTTTTTAAGTTCTTGGTGGTCCACTTCAGTTTTGTGGCGTGAGTTTGCAGCTTTTTTTACTTGCTTGTGCTTTTAGTTTGACCAGCATTTTTTGGGGGGCATTTGATTTTTACAGTTTGCATCATCCATGTATTTGCAGTGCGTATCACTGTTCGCACCGCATTTCGCTTTTTGCGGCACAATTGCACCTGTTGGCCACCGTAGTATACTGAACAAACGCTCAATCAACTATTTCTACTGTTCGATACTGCAGTTTGGTATCGATCCAATGCCAAGTAAATACTACCATAGACATGTATAGCTGTATCGATTTGTTCCGATACTTTTAACTTATAAGGACAGCCTATAAAGGAAATAATTAGGTCATGTTCTGTCCATGTTTTTACCCAGAGAAAACCCACACAATAAAGGCCTCATATACTCTCACAACAATTAAATGACAGAACTTTTGCTTTCCACTGTTAATGAGCTGATGATGTGCAAGGTTTCCAAACAAATAAAAAGTACATAAATTACTATAACTACTGAATTTACAAAAACAAATCAGTTCAAAGTGTAAAATTAATGTTTTAGAATTTACATTCCTCTTAATTTTTGTTTTGTCCAGAAACAAAATAATATAAGATTGTTTTGCCTTTTTATTTAACTTTTTTCTTATTTAAAGTAAATACAGTTATGGATGTAAAATAAATGCTTTAAGACTTTAACCACAGACTTACTGCAAGAGATACTGTCCCTGTCTTCTTTTCTTGGCATTTAAGACCAGCAGGACCAGTTTTACTGGAGCTGCCATGTTGTATTTCTTAGAGCCAGTCTGTACAGAACCCCCCTCCCCCTCCCCACACACCCACACCCACAATCATGGTGTGTGTCATAGGAGCTGTCTTTTAAACACAAAATAACTCATTACAGCTAAACATCTCTAAAATGTGCAATTTACTTGTACTTTATTGAGGAGTCCGGGGGTCAAAGAACCAGTCAGTATCTGGTGTGACCACCATTTCCTTCACACAGTGCATTTTAGGACCTTTTCTGGTATACACACCTTCCTTGTCAGGACCATGAAAATCTTGAAATCGCTGTGGATGGAGAGCTGCTAAATGCCAACACCTTTTGAGTGTTAACAGTGTCTCTGAACTTCCTGTTTCCTCTATTTGTGTAAGTTTAAAGGGTGTAAGTAGATAAGGAGATTTACCATATCCTAGTTTACCATCAAGTGTCACCTGCTTCACCATTTGTACATTTAATGACATTATAACATAAAAAATAAAGGAACCTTTCTAATCTTTATAGTGTCCGTGTTGTTTATTTAGTGAACCAACCACAAACACCATAAGCTTTTCATTCAAACACTAATATGTGAAAAGCTAATCTTGAAAGTCCTACTGCTGCACACAGCTGTAACATTTGCAAACCAGGTGATTTTACTCACACACACGTTTAAAATATGTCCAAGAACATGAATAATTAACTTAAACCTTATAAACCCTCTCAACTCCAAGTGTTCTTTTCTCTGTGTCCTGAAACTTGTGTTTTTTATTAGGATAAAAAACAGCATTATATATATACATATACTTGTTTATTATTTGTTTATAGATTTATTTATTCAGGACAATGTACATTAATGAACGCTGGACAAATGTAAATGCACCACAGTTAGCCAAAAGGCAATTTATGGCCCTCCATCAAAGACAAAGCAGTAAAGTTTTTGTGTGTGTGGATGTATTCCTTGTTTTGAGTAAAGTTTCTAGACAAATTATATTGAAATGCTTAGAAAGGAATCACTGCATGTATATCTACAACTTAACATTTGGAGTAAATCCCATTCAAGGTTCAAACTTATAAAACAGAAAAATGTCTCCACGTCAGTCAAGTTTTCCAGATATTAAGCTTCAGTTTGGTGTGGTAAGACCTGAGAGTCATCACCAATATGCACTCTGAGCTCATTTCCAAGATCTTGGTTTAAAACTTTTACTTTAAATGCTGATGTCAATCCTGCTTGTTAGCAAATTTTTGAAAAATAGATGGATTTTATTGAAACTTTCAGGAAATAATTATTTGGTATACATCCATCCTTCTTCTACTGCTTATTCGTAGTCTGGTCACGGAGGCAACAGGTCCAGGAGGGAATATCAGACATCCATTTCTCCAGTGACACTCTCCAGCTCCTCCTGGGGGGCCCCAAGGTGTTCCCAGGCCAAAGAGGATACATAATCTCTCCAGCAAATTCTGGGTCTGCCCCAAGGTCTCTTCCCAGTGGGACATGCCCAAAAAACTTCCAAAGGGACGCGTCCTGGAGACATCGTTTTGCGAGGCCAGGACCATCTCAACTGGATCCTTTTCTAGTTCAAGTATTTTTATTGTTTTGATTATACAGAACAACAAACAAGTAAAACAACAAATTTACAAACATTATATCCTGACACTGGGGCTTCATTGTCTTTAAACTAGACTTCTTAAAACAAAGTATTACCTCCCCCATTTCCACCCCACGGTGGCATCTGAAAAATTATAGAAAAAAAAAAAAGGACAGACATCAGACAAGTTAAAAAAGAAAGAAAGAAAGGAAGAAAGGGGGGGGGAAAATGAGGAAACAGGGCAGAGATGAGGACAAATTAATTCTAATTCAAGGAATTTGCATCAAATATTTTGTCATAATACACCAAGAAAGGTTGCCATATTTTCTGAAACTTTCCAGCTGGATTTTGGACTGTACTTCTTATTGCTTCAAGCTGGAGGAATGACATAATATCACACACCCAGCGTGAATGTTTGGGGGGTGCCGGTGCTCTCCAATTAGTGAGAATTAGACGACGTGCTACTAATGTAGAAAACGCAATCAATTGAGATTGGCTTTTTGAAACCCTACCAGTATGTACTACCCCAAATATAGCAGTAATAGGGTCAGAATCAATCTTCTCTTTGCAGATATATGTAAATGTATTGAAGATCTCTGACCAAAATGTGCCCAGACTAGGACATGACCAAAACATGTGAGCCAAAGAGGCGGGTGCTTGGCGACAGCGAGTGCGAGTCAATCAACCTTAATATGGCCACCATAGCTAATTAATTTTCCATCACAAAAATGTCTATAACTCAGTCACCTTTACAGACATTGAAATAAAATTTGGTGTGGTAGTAGCAGAGAATAACTCACAACATATACTCTGTGAATGACATCTTACATGAGGTTGTACAAAACACTTTTCAAAATGTTACCAAAATGACTATGAATCGGTTATTTCCCAACATAATGATCTAAGTTAAAAACCCTGTCATAAAAGGCTGGAGGCAATATTATTTCCTTTAAGGAATGCATTAAATGCTGGTTATGATTTTCAGAATGTAGTTTTTAGAGATTTTGTGATAAATGATTGTGACATCTTCAAAAAATGGCAACTATCCCATATTGTTAGTCTTCTTCACATAAAATAAAACATAACTGTCTCTGGTTATTTGTTCCTGCTGAGTTTTTAAACAATCTCAATGCAGGAATTCTTAAGAATTACTGAATATGTTTCTTTGAGAAGCAGCTAGTGAAAAATGAAGTGAGAATGTGGTTTGAGGAAGCAGCAGTACAGATATTCTCTCTTTACTTTCCCATTTAGGGACAATCACCAAAAAGAGTGTTTTGGCTCCCGGTCCGCTGAGAAATGGACTGATGCATTCAACATATGATGAATTCACTGAAAGCCAGGGTCATAAATCATTACTACAAATTCTTTCATCCTCTAGATTTGGTATTTAATTTGCCCCCCTCCCTCCCATAGCACAGATCACTGAGGACCTTACTGAGAGCAGGGAGAGAGAGAGAGGTCGATCTTACGTTCTTGGTTGGTGGGTGGAATCGCAGACCGGCTGCAAGGGCATGGGTTCCAGGTTCTGGAGGACCGAGGCGGCGGCGAGCGTTGGAGGGCAGAACAGGGTAGTCTTCGCTGTGGATATACAGAGCCGTTGG
>NC_051443.1:1201899-1217126 GCF_001649575.2 Kryptolebias marmoratus
CTGCCTTTCTCGATTCCGGCATATTCACACAAAAAAAAAAAAAAAACGTTCAGCCCAAAGTAAAAAAAACAACAACAACAAAAAAACTAATCCTCACGAGTTAAGACCATGTACACAGTCGGCCTAGAGGCTCAGATATAAAATAAAATGTCCTATTGACTGATATTAAGGTTAGCGTGGGGGAGCTCAACAAACAGCGTCTAAGTCCAACTGGATCCTTTTGATGTAAAATGGTTCTACTCTGAGCTCCCCCTGGATGACGAACCTCCTCACCTTATCTCTAAGGATGAGCCTGGCCTCCCAACAGGGAAGATCATTTCAGTCGCTTGTATCTGGGATCTTGTTCTTTCAGTCATGATCCAAACCTCATCACCCGGAGGGAGCAATCCTGTTCATGAACACCACAAACAGGATCAGGGACAAGGGACAGCCCTGAGTCACTGAAGAGACCTGTCAACCATAACAGCCCCACAACATCCAGAGTCTTCAGCAACTCAGGGCAAATCTCATCCACCCCTGGTTCCCTGCCACTGGGGAGCTTTTTGACTACCTCGGTGACCTCTGCCATGGTAATTGACTCGTCTTCCCCCAAGTGCCCAGACTCTGTCTCCTCAATGGTAGACATAGTAGCCGGATTAAGGAGATCCTCAAAGTGCTCCTTTCACCACTTAACAATAACCCATGTCCAGATCAGTAGTTCCCCACTCAGATGAAGCACAGCCGAGGCAAGGCCTGTTTTCCCTTTTGAGTCGTCAAACAATTTGTCAGAACCCTTGAGACCAATGGAAAGTTCTTCTCCATGGCCTCTCCAAATTCCTCAAGGTCAGCCAAGCCCTAAAGGCCTTCTTAAGATTGACGGCCTCCATCACCACTGGTGTCTTTCAGTGGGTCCTCCAGTAACCACTGTGACAGGCACCAAGCAGGTACAGTATACAATCAGAAACAGTTCTTGTTGAGGAAACGGATCATATCTGTGTTCTCAGGCACTAGGCATAGGTGTTCTGGACAGATGGCGTCTCCTGCAGTGGAAAACACATGTTCACTGGGAGAAGAAGCAGCTTGAATGCATAAATATGAAAAAGCAAGACCTGACAGCAAAGGGTAAGTCTTTTGTCAGTAGCAGCACATCGCAGAGTCTGGTCAACTGTCTGCCTAATGTTAAGAATTTTAGGTCATTTGTCTATGAAAAATACATGGGCTAACGTTAGCTGGGTATTTACGTTTGAGTTGAACCAAAGTTTTAGATAGAGTATAAATTCTTTTCTGCCTCAATGTTGGTATAAAAAGCATTTTATTGTTTTACTTACCTGATTCTGGCTGCAGTGCGTTGCTAGGCTGAGGGTCAGAGCCTGAGGAAGAGGCAGCGCATGCTGTCCATGGTTGCAAACACATCTCCTACGGCTTCTTCGTCAGCAGAATCGGAATTAAAAAATACAAATTGTAATTTAAAAATTTGAGCGATTCTGGTAGAATCAGAATCTTAGTCCCACTTCCAATCAATTCTTGAAACTTGATGCCTAACACTAGGCCACAGCTCCTGGAACTGTATCTGCAATAAAGGCCTTGAACATGACCCATTCGGGTTCCATGTCCCTGACCGCCCCTGGGACAGGGGAAAAAAACTCTTCCAGAGGTGTGGGTTGAAGATCTCATGGACAGGTGCTCTGCCAAACATTTCTACTATACATCTGCAACTGATTAAAGTTTGGAGCCAACCCAAGTTAAGATGGCTACCATAGACAACTGACTTATGAAACACAAAAATTGCTGTAGCTCAGCCAATTTTACAGATATTGAGCTAAAAACTGAGCTCTACACATTGCACAAGATATTTAAAACTTCAGGTTTGAATGTTGATGTCAGTCCAGTTTGTCTGTTAGCAAAATATCTCATGAAGAAGTGGACATATTTTAATGAAACTTTCAGGAAATAATTTTTGGATGTATCTCTACAACTGATGAACTTTTGAAGTCACCCCAATTCAAGAAATTCTCCACAGCTAATTGACATCAGCCAACATAAAAATGGCTCTGATTTTTCAATTTGACATTGATAGCTTGGTGTGGCAGTAGCTGAGAGTCATTCAAAAGTCATTGAAATAAAACTACTTTGGGATAGTTACATTCCACTCTACTATTTCTCCCACTTTTCTGTTTTCATTGTTGATGTTTTTTAAGACTTAAGATGGAAACCATATGATTATTTTTTAGCTTCAATCATCTGTGAGTAAAACCTCAAATGAGAGTAATCTGATTAGTCATAGTGAACGTTGGTTGTGCATTTATTGTCAACCCCCACTGTTATCATGCTTTGTTTCAGAGTAAAAAGGGGAAGTTGAGTTTGAAGTGTAACAACTGTGTACCTTAATCTTTTTTATAAATTTATGACAATAGCAATAAAGAAATAAATAAATAACCCACAGGTGTTGATTAGAGGTTTTATTTTATGCTGTAGCAACTGTTTCTTAGCAACTGCATGATCTCCACAAAATGATTGCACCAATAATGATTTCTTTCAATAAAATATCATTGGAGAGAAAGATTAACTGGAACTATTAAGTTTTATTTCTTTATTGAATACTGAGTATGACATACCCTGAAATAATACACTATGCAGTGCAAGAAGGTTGTCTCCACACAAAAAGAGTTTTCAAAGGTAAATGGACTGTACTTATATAGCGCCTTTCTAGCCAAACAGGTTATTTAAAGTGCTTTACAACACAATCTGCCCTCATTTACCCATCCACACACATTCATACAGCACTGAATCTCTACAGAGCTAATCTGAAAAAAATCATTCTATGGAGACTAATTAGTGCTTTAAACTCCATTCATACAGCGATGGGACACACATTGAAAGCAATGAGGGGTTCAATGTCTTGACCAGGGACACTTTGGGACTCCTGCCAGGAATCAAACCTTCAACTCTCCCATTGAAGGACGACTGCTCTAATTACTGAGCCACAGCCACTCAGGTAGAAACAAGTAATCAATAAAATAGATTTTAGAGACAAAGTTTCCAGCTAAACAAGTGTTTTTGTCAACATGAGGAACTTAAGTGACAAGCATTTTTTAGATGTTTTGATGTAAGCATTTTAGCAAATTTTCATTTAATTATGAAAAAAATAAAATAAAAATAAGCCACTTAAAAGGAATGCATACCAGCCATTGGAAGGGCCCGGATAAATGTTAGGAGGTAGTGAGAAAAAGGGAAAGAGAATAGAGTAGGTGGGTGCTAAAGCTACAATTAGCTAAACTGTAGCTGAAAGCTAAAAGGAACAGAATAAAGTACCATACAGATAAATTCATCTTAATTTGCACAAATTTTATTTTGACCAAAAGATTTATGCAGAATACTTCATTAAAACAGGTAAACACAGAAAAACTTCAAAAGTAACTCGTTAGTTTTTAAACAGTGTGTATTCTCATAATTCATTTGCAGTGAAGTTTAAAATAAAAACAAAATAAAATCTATTCTTTTAAATAAATATAGAATAAATTAAACTGATGCTTTCGGAATTTTAAAAGCATAAACAATGTTTAAAGTACTCTTCTTTGCTGCATTAAGTCATGTTTTGTGGTCCTTTCTCCCAGTTATAAAGATTTTTGTGCATAAACAAACAAAACAATCAGCAGGGTTGTAAAGTCCACACCACAGTGAGTTAATCAGTCAGAAGACATTGTTCTTAAACTGCCTGGTCTAAGAAGCCTTAGGTGTAGTCACAACCTTTCCTTTTTTTTACCTCTCCATTTCTTGCCAATGAGAGTAAAATGGGTCTTTTAGGATGAGGGACTTAAAATGAACAGGAACTGAAAAAATACTTTCTCCCTAAATGCAACAAAAAATGTTGCAACAACATATGATGAGTTAAATAAAGTGTTTGTAAACAATAAAGCATGTCAACTAATGTGGCAGACCCACAAAATACAATTATCAAAGGCCTTGCATTCCTCAGAATGTCTCATTCATTTACATGGAGACGGTGAGACTTCAAACAGCTGGAATCAACCGGCAGGGAAGGTTGGTCCCGTTCCAGTTCACATCAGTCTGTTAATATACGACTTCAGCTAACCTTTACGACACGTCAGAATTGTTTTTGATTGAAACAACCTCCGTTTTTCCTCCAGCTTCTCTTCGAGGCACTGAATCAGAATGGGATCCACTTTGGGATCAAATTTGTTGGCAAACCAGTGGCCATAGTTGAGTAACCAACGCATTTCTGCTGCCCCAAAAATGCAAACACTGCGAACGTGTTCCCCAGTGCACGGAGGGTAAAGGTTCTCTTCCAGGTAGTGCCACTTCACCAGCCTGGTCTTACTCATCAGGTCTGTGATATCGGGCAGGGATCGGGGCACCTCACCAGGAACACCTGGCAGTCGCACCAGTGTGGCCCAGAAGTGCTCATCTGGAGAGTAGGTGTCCTCTGACCAGGCCAGGAAATCCCTCACCACATCGGAGGAGTTCAAATGCAGAACAAATTCACGTGACAAGACAAAGTATGCGTTGCCGATGAACATTTCTATTCCATGTGGTGGGGGGCTCTTCTCTTTCTTTGTTATCACGGGCAGCTTTTGATACTCAAAACTCATATCTTGGATCTCATAGTGGAATGTGAACCTCTGCCTCTTCATTTTAGACGGTCTGCTGGTCTCTAACATGTTGGAGCCATTTAACCTCCTAAGCTCTGACACCAGCTCAATGTTGGATTTGAGGGGGAAATCCTGGCCACATAGGTTTACTACGTATCTCCACTTGACTTCTGACCTTATAAGATCGGACAGACAGTTGAGATCAGCCTTCAGTCGACTGATGCTCGCGTAAAAAACGGCCTCTCGCTTACTGGCGATGAAGACGTTAGGCAGGCAGTGGGACAAACTCTCCATGGCAGAGATGAACTGAGCGGAGGACTTCTGATCATAATGGATGCAGTAAATGTTATTGGGGGAATATATTGCCCTGATGAGCCTCTCTACCATCCAGGCACTTTTGTGTACAACTAAAGAATAAGCTAGAGGAAAGTCTCTCTCTTCCTCAGAAACACACACGTCGTTGTAACCTCTGAATTGGGTAAAGAAGGAGCAGTTTCCTGTGAGGCTTATCAGACTTTCATCTTTATCCTCCATCATTTTTTTCCTCCTGATAATCAGGGATTTACCCACTTCCACCGGGTCCAGGTCATAAATAGCTGAGCAGTTAATGTTGTGTTTGAAAAGAGTCTGTAAGCCTGAAGCTCCTGAGAGACCCAAGGAATCAGACACATTGTTATACTTGACTCTGACCAACAGCAAGACACTCAGCATCAGAAGAGACACGAGCGAGGGGATGAACTGCTTTCTCGTCAAGAACTGGATCAAGCGTCTTGTTTTCATCCTGCAGGGACAGAAAAAACACATGAGAGTAACAAGAAGCAAAACTTGTGTCAGACAAACTGTTGCATCACTTTGTTTGTGCCTGGTCACTGAGGAGAGAGGTGATACTATCAGGATGGGCTGAATTGTCAAACTTTAAGCAGTCGAGCGGCAGACAGACACTAGGAGGCAGTTAATAAAAGGTAAGTGGGTTTATTTACAGTGCGGTGAGAATTTACAGGCTGGAAGCAGGTTGATGAGTACCACCTCAGGATTGACAGGAGACAGACAGTAGAGGCACAGGAACAGGGTTCGGCAAGCGGCTCACTTTCTGGGTTTCCAGGCTAACAGGAGAAGATCGTCCAGTTCAACTCGAGGAGATGGTTCTGAACACAAGAGAACAACTGGTAAGTAAAGCTCGGGCAACGTAGAAACACTCCAGTGGCTGAGACTACTGTACCAAAAGGTTAGCGATGCCTCAGCGAGGAACTGGTCTTCAGGGCAGCCTTAAGAAGCCAGGGAGCTGATTACCAAGAAGCAGCTGCAGGTGATAAACTGCCAACCAATCAGCAAACAGGAACCAAAACCCAAAAAAGCAAAAAAAAAACAGTTTTATTAACAAAATATGTGGTTTAGCATTCTGTTTGGGATTTCCTTTGTTCTGTTTTTAACATTCAACCCCTGTCAAGTGTTAAAGGGTGAGAATGTTTTTGCCCATATCTGTTATTTGTCTGTAACATTAGCAAAATACAGTATGTCATGAACCTGCAAACACATTTTTATAAAAAAAAAAGTGCAGAAAGTAATCGTTGAATGTACATCTGCAATTATCTAACTTTTGAAGACAAGACTAGTCAAGATGGCAGGCAGTTAGCTGCCACAGCTAACTACCCTTAGAAGACAGAAAAATAACAACAACCTAGATCATTTTACAGATACTAAGCTAAACTTTGGTGTGTTCGTAGCTTAGAGTCATCCCTGACACGTACTCTGAGAGCTTCACTTTGTGCGAGATTTTGCTTAAAACTTTAGCATTAGTTGTTGGTGTCAGCTCTGTCTGTTAGCAAAAAGTGGAAGAATGGTTGCCTTGTTGGGGGTTTAATCCACAGCCTAATTGTTCCTGGGCAAGCCATGTGCACACTGATATGCGTATTTGTGTGTATGAGTGAAAATATAAAAAAAATACTGTATGTAGTGTGTAAAAATACGCTGGATGTGCTGTATGAGCATGTGTATGAATGGGTGAGTGACAAACATTGTAAAGCACTTTGCCGAACCGAGAGAGGCTAAAAAGACACTATGAAAGTGTGGACCATTTACTATTCTGATTTACTGCTCAAGTCCTTGTTTTGTTGTCCTAAAAACAAATCAGACCTGACAAATGTTGCGAGATCTTGTGTGGTCTGCTAGCACTCAGAGTGTCGTTCCCACACCAAACTTTAGCTCAGTATCTGTAAATTTGACAAAGTTAGAGTCATTTTTGTGTTGGCCAAGGCTGATTGGGGTGACTCCAAAAGTTAATCAGCTGTAGATGTACATCCAATGATTACTTTGAGAGTTTCATTATTTTCCGTCCATTGGTTAGTGAGATATTTTGCTAACAGACAGGACTGACTCCAACAGTTAATGCTAAAGTTTTAAGTAAAGATGTTACACAATGTGTAGCACTTGAAGTATTTATTAGCTACTACCACACCAGGTCTGAACTGGATGTTTGTAAAATTGTTATAGCGATTTTTGTGTTTGCTAAGATCACTTAGCTGTGGCGACCATCTTCAATTGGATTGACTTCAAAAGTTAACCAGTGACAGATATCCATCTGATCATTACTTTCTGACAGATTCATACAAATCTGTTATGTGGTTCATGAAATATTTTATCTAACAGACAAACAAACATATCGCTGTTTCACATTTGGTAGCAAAAAAACCCAACTAGACATTATTGTTAATATTTACATTATCAGACATTGTGCCAGTACCTTCCTTTTTAAACTTTAATCACAGCAGATATCCACTTCAGCTTTTGAACAGAGCCGTCTTTCCTCCGCAGCAGAAAGGCCCGAGGAAGTGATCATCAATCACAAGCATTAGGAAAAAGGTAATTTGTTTAAAGGTTGTAGGTGAATTTAACAGTGCTCTAGGACTGAAATACTGAGAAACTAGGAATTATTTCCATCATCTTGTTCAGAAACATTTGTTTGTTTTCTCCTTCTAACAGTCATTTGGGTGCTTGACGATGCCTCATGTTGATTCGTACTTATCCAATATTGATTGTAATTTTTAGCTTGTAACTTTGTATTTTAGACAGCAGTTAAAAGCAGAAATTTGCTAAACCGTAGCTAAAAGCTAAATGTAGCAAAACTGTATATTTAAGCTGAAAGTACCGAAACTGTAGCTAAAAGATCAAATTTGTAAAAACAGTGAAAATTAGCAAACAGTTGCTAAAAGCAAATATTAGTAAAACAATGACTAAAAGCTAAATGCAGCAAAATTGTACATTAAAGCTACAATTAGCAAAGACATACTTAAATGCTAAATATTTTTACAAAACAGTAGCTAAAACCTAATGTAGCATAAGAAGCCAAAAATAGCGCTAATATGCAGAAACAGATTTCTGAGAGCTGATGAGATCTCAATTTATTGCTATGGGGAAAATTATTGTAAATAAAGTTAAACAACTGAAAAAGTACATGAGTTACAAATACTAAAAATTATAGCACATTACAGCCAATCAAGCTGAATGTTTTAAGTCAAGTCAAATTTATTTATATTAGGGATGCACAATATATCGGCATTAACATCGGTATCGGCTGATGTTGGTCATATTTTAGCATATCTGTCTCGGTCAGATATGTAAAAGTGGGACGATATTGATGTCCGATGTTTATTTACTGCCTGTTGCCATTTGTGTTTCTGTTTCGGGAGGGGAGGGGGAGCGGTATCTGTATGATCACGTGACAGTGATAGCCGAGCTGCACAGCAACAAAAGAAGAAGAAGAAGGAATGACAAGCAGAGGGCCATGTCAGCGGTCTGGTCATTTTTCACGGAATCAAGAGAAGGCACACGAAAAGCAGTGTGTAATGCTTGCAAAGCCGAGGTAATGCGAGGAGGATGTTGCGTTATGTTGTTCAACACCACCAATTTGATATGCCATTTGAAAGCTAACGGTGCTAAAAGTAGCCAACAGGCAAAAACAAAAGTAGAGTGAGCAGCAGCTGGGAGCCCAATACAGCAGGCATTCGAGCAAACCACAAAATTCTCCAAAGACAGCGCAAAAGTCAGGTCAATCACAACAAAAACAATGGAAATGATTCCTCTTGATGACCAGCCATTTTCCATCATGGAGGACAGAGGATTCCGGCGGTTGATCGAGCACACTCAACCCCGCTACAGTCTTCTGAGTCAGCGCTACTTTTCTGACGAGTCGCTCCCGGCTTTGCACGAAGTGGTGGTCGCGCATGTCCACAAGTTGTTGGACAATGTGACGGACATTAGCTTCACTACGGATATATGGAGTTCAGATGTAAGTCAGATGAGTAAGTTAAGTCTTACAGCTCAGTGGATCTATGAAAACTTAGAAATGAAAAGAGCCATTTTGTTTGCAAAGTGGGACCTCATTAAAAACACGACTCTGCTTCTCACACCGTTTGAACAATTAATGAAGGAGATAAGCTTACAGTACTGCAGATGGTATTCCCTGTGTTGTGGCACTGAAACGATGACTGAGCAAGGCAGCGACAGAGCTACAGAAACACCAGTCACAGAAGAACCACAAGACAAGAAGAGCAGAGCAAGCACAAAAGGTGAACAGCCACTGCTTGACATGCATGATGAAATCCTGGAGGAGAACTCGATCATGGAAGAGCAGGCAGCCCTGAGAAGCCACACAAGCATACAGGTATAGTGCTTTTAGAAAACTGCCTTTTATGCAAATAACCTGTTAGAATCCCCTGTGTAGGGATTTTCAGTGTCTCCTTAATGGTCTGAAGTACTGAAAAATAGATCATTATAAAGTAAACTTTTTAGTCATACATCACTGCACTCTTGGGGTTGGGCCTTTAGCGCTGTCTTCTGTTCAGAGAAAAGTTTAACAAAGTTCTTAAGGAGGAGAGCAGAATGTTGCAAAGTTTAGATTGCTGTTAATTTGTCACACATACATAGTGACTCACTTCCCTGCTGTCCTGTAGGTCCATGGCTATCTGAGTGAGCCCCCCATCCCCAGAAATGAAAGCCCCCTGCAGTACTGGAAAAGCAACATGGCTGGCTTTCCTGCCACAAGTACCTTTCTGCTCCATGTACAAGTGTGGACAGTGAGCGTCTCTTTTCTGCTGCGTCGCATATCGTTGATGAAAAGGGAAACAGGATCCAGAGTGAGAAAGCAGAAATGCTTCTCTTTGTAAAAATAAATCTGCCTTTGCTAATAAAGGAGGCCTAGACTGTAATCCAGTCACCCACAGGTGGAAACACTGTTTCAGTGTTGGGGACATTCATTTTCAGCACAAGCCTTAAGTTGGAAAATGTGAAAATTTTACCATGTCTTTTTGTGCTATAGATATGTCCCAGTTCTAATATTTTTGCTTAACAATTTCATAGCTGGAACTTAAAGTTATTTGCATTTTTTATGTTTGCCTGCTTGTGTAAACACTGTTTCAGTGTTGGGACATTTACTAATTACAGTGCAAGTGGGAAAATGTGCACCGATGGTCAGGACTTGTGGTTAAAACATGATTTCCAGTTTAAAAATGCCTTGTTGCCATGGATCTGCCAAATTTGATCGGTTGACCTTGTCCAGCTGTTGTTGGCATTATTTAGATTTATGATCCAAACTTACTCCTAAGAGTTTTGTCAGTTTAGGGAGTTAAGTTGTACACACTTGTTACTAATTGAAATGGTAAAAAGTAACACTCCTGGTTACTCGTGTTTTATGTCGGCCATGCAATCTTATTTGAAAGTTACACTTTTCAAAAATAAAGCTAGACATTCAAAAATTCAGTTTGCATCATTTTCAGCATGTGCAAAATTTGATCGTTCCAGAAATGCTACTAATAATGTTGCTCACTCTCCAACTATTTTGACCATTTTAAATGGAATTTAAAATGTGTTTTTACAATCCATTTTTGGTTTTCTTATCTGCATCTATGGGGCAGGGCAGGTCATCAGTAGATTTATTACATCATCTGTCGGCAGACATCAGAACTGCAGGTAGCTTTGGGAGTCTCATGGGGCAGAAATAATTCAGCCCCATCAAGACATTCTGCTGGTTTTACTGCTAACACTAGACCTCACAGGATCATATTTAACTGCAGGAGTAGCATCCAGCAAAACCTGTTGTGTTTTAAAAATCCATCCATCCATTTTCTTTACCCGCTTCTCCATTCTGGGTCACAGGGAGCTGGTGCCTGTCCCCAGCAGTCACTGGGGGAGAGACGGGGGACACCTGGACAGGCTGCAAGTCCATCACAGAGACACATGGAGACAAACAACCATTCACTCTCACTCACAGCTAAGAACAATTTTAGAGTTATTAATTAACCTAACATGCATGTTTATGGTCTGTGGAGTGAGAAAGGCCCCAGGCAATCCTGCAACCTTCTTCCTGGGAGGCGACAGCTCTAACCTCTACACCGCTGAGCCTTAAAAGTCCAGTAAAAATAAAATTTAAAGATAAATTATTGGTTGGAGCAGACAGAGCAGACATGAACATAACACATAGAGCTAGAGACCGAGGGGAGACATACAACAGGACATTTTCTCTACCTTCACTGAAATAAGATCCATTTGTAGGGGATCTAATGGTAAGTGTTGGGGCTTTGAAGCAAAAAGGGTGAATATTTATGCACACACCACTTCAACAGAAGTTGTTTAACTTTGTACCGTAGAAATATTATTTCCAATCTGATCCAGAAAGCTGTGTTTGGAAATACTCACATTTCGATTGTGTGTCTGTGTGTGTGTGTGTGTGGGGGGAGCTGTCATATGTGTGATCTTCTGATACTATCATCACAGCGGATTGGTTTCACGAGGCACAACTTGGACCCGCGGGAGGGAGAAAAAAGGCGACATAAAACAGCAACAAAACAAACACTAAACAACATCTAACCCGTCTTTGTTTGGGAAAGACGGGTTAGATTTTTTACGCAAACTGTAAAAAATGTCTGATTAGCATTCAGTGAAACACTCACCTGGAGCCGGCCGCTTCACAAACATCCAGTCATCCTGAAAGTTGGACAAAGTTCCGGTTAAAGGTGGGTGGAAGTGAGCCGCCCTCTGATCTTTAAGGTGTGTGATGATCACTCGTCTCATCCAGTCCCTGAACTTCCCGACGGCGGACAGAGTCAAACAGTCAGGAGCAGAAAGTTGCTCTCCTGCCCGCCGCTTTCTTCGCACAGCTGCGGGGACACAAGCGCCGAAGCGCAAAGACATTCCCACCTGGAAGTGGACACATTATTCTCCGGACAAACAAGGAACCTAAAGAAACACGACGGCCACGCGCACACTTAGCAGACCCCTGTGGGCGGATCTATCCAAATATCGATATTATCGATACCAGCGGGGCCTTAGAGTCGGATCGATACAAGCGTGGTGGTATCGATACCTCATGGCGTCTCCTCTGCTCTCAGCACTTTGTTTATAAACAGTATGTGGTTTTTTAATACAGATACAGCCCAGAATATGCCTGCTAAGTGTCTGGTTCTTACAGCGGCTGAGCGATGTTGGCTTGTGACTTGCCACTACTTACAGGGTACAAACTGGCCAAGTGCCTGAATGTAGTTACGAATATATTATGAAGTGACTTGTTATCCTGTATATACAGGGTATGTACCGGGTCCGGGTACATACCCTGTATACATACAGATACATACCTTGTACATACTGGTTAGATACCTGGTATGTTCTACGTACCCACAGGGATGTGACATGTAACTCTTTACTTACAGGGTACATACCAGGGTTTGAACCATTATGTACCAAGTACATACCTGATACATGCCTGGATCTTACCTGGTATATACTGGTGAGGTACCTGGCATGTACCAGGACCTACAGATGTTGGGCTAAAGATTGGTAATGAGTAGACCTCTGACTGGAACCCTGTAAACAGAACATTTCTCTTGTTAGAAAATACAAAGTACACCTCACATAATTTGTCTTCAGGTGGACTCGTCACATATTCCCGTAGTTCCTACCTTGCTGCTTTATGTTCAACTATTCCGTTTTTTTCATTTGTTATTTTGTGCTTAACCCTCCCATGGCCTTGGAGTCAAAGGGCTTCTTTACCTGTCTTTATCTCTGTCTCTCTTTTGAGGGTTATGAAAGAACGCTTCTGTGACACCATGATTGTGTGTGTGTGGGTGGGTGTGTGTGTGGGGGGGGTGGGGGGGGTTAGGTGGGGCTTACAGTCTATGGTTCTGTGCAGACTGGCTCTAAGAAATACAACATGGCAGCTCCAGTAAAACTGGTCCTGCTGGCCCTAAATGCCAAGAAAAGAAGACAGGGACAGTTTCTCTTTCAGTAAGTCTGTGATTTAAGTCTTTACATCCATAACTGTATGCACTTTATTTAAATAAGAAAAGAATTCAGTAAAAGGGAAAACAATCTTATATTATTTTGTTTCTTAACAAAACAAAAAATTAAGAGGATTGTAAATTCTAAAACATTAATTTTACACTTTGAACTGATTTTTTTGTTGTAAATTCAGTAGTTATAGTAATTTATGTACTTTTTATTTGTTTGGAAACCTTGCACATCATCAGCTCATTAACAGTGGAAAGCAAAAGTTCTGTCATTTAATTGTTGTGAAAGTATATGAGGCCTTTATTGTGTGGGTTTTCTCTGGGTAAAAACATGGACAGAACATGACCTAATTATTTCCTTTATAGGCTGTCCTTATAAATTAAAAGTATCGGAACAGATCGATATCAGTTAACTGCCGAAGTATTTACTTGGTATCGGATCGATACCAAACTGCAGTATCGAACAGCAGAAGTTTATTCCGCCAGAAACAAACACAGAAACCCGGAAAAGACTTTAAGAACCAGAATTGCAGAGCCAAAATAATGTTTTAAGAGTCTTTACAACTTTTACACGTAAGAAGGAATAAAAATCTGAACTAGAAACAGGAATAAAGAAGAAGGAGCACAAAAGCACAGAGCATTAAAACAAACTCCGAGGTGAAGAGGTCTGAACTCATTAAACTGTCTGACTACACCAAACACTAAAGTGGCAGTAACTCAGTGAATCTGAAAGAGACTGGGCTTGAGTTCGCTGTGGTAGTACTGATCCCCACTGATCCCCGACGCACTTTTTAAACTGATTTTACAAGAGCTTTGTTTAAAAATGTCACCATTATCAACCTTTTCTCTGTTAGTAAAATATAAAAATAAAATACGACACAGTAACACACACTAAGCATGACATATAGCAACATTGTATGACATCATATATATTGTTGTTATTAAGGTTGACTAAGTTGGCTACAACTCTGTCATTTCTCAACATTAGATGATCCTAATTTAAAACTCTGGCGTGAAAGGTGGTGTTAGGATTTGGGTATTTTTGAGCTTCTTTTGTATTAGGTTTATTGTTATTACATGGTTCTGTAATTCTGTTTTACTTTATTATCTCTGATTCTGTAACTGTGATCTCCATCATGTTGGCTGTTAGCGGGCCTTCTTTTGGTACCTCTTAGTATTATACTGCATTGATGTTTTTATTTCTATCGGTTTAGTTCATATTTTGGATATTGTTTTTTAGTTTAGTTTTCTCTCTTGTATTTTGTTCTTGTGTTGTAAAGCACTTTGAGTCGCCTTGTTGCTGAAAAGTGTTATATAAATAAATTTCACTTCACTATTTTACTTTGTTTAGTTGAATAAGTTCTTGTTTAGTTTTGGCCACACCCATCTGCACCTGTTGCTAGTTTGTAATCAGTCACCTTTATCCCCTTATCAATCACCTTCTGTCCTTATAACTGGTTCTTCGGCCTCCAACACTCACCGGTTCGTTGTTCCTCATAGACCCTGCTTTTTGTGACGTTTTTTGTTATTTAGTTTTTGCTGCCACGACAGCCTCTTGTTTTTTGTTTTGTTTTTAATAAACTAGGTTTTTTTTGAGCTGCTCCTGTGTTAGTCTGCACTCGGGTCCAGATCTTCCAACCACAACAGGTGGCATGCAATGTGCCTTCCTTACACAATGTTAGGCCTTTTAATGTCAGGATTTGGGTGTTTCATATCTCTTTTTTATTTCCTGTAATCCTTGTGTTTTAGTTTGGTCCCTGTGTTTCATAGTAACTTGTTCTTGTATATCTTTGTCCCTTCACCTGTTCCTCATATGTCGGCCCAGCTGTCAGTCTCCCACTCACCCTCAGTCTCTGCCACCTCCTCATCCCTGGGTCATTGTTGGTGACCACAGTGGTGCTCAGTGTTTAGTTTCTCTGTATGTTTTACTGCCACCTCAGACGTTTTGCTATAATAATTCAGTTTTTGTTTTTGAGGTGTTGTGTCTGCATTCCTTACTCATTTACCTGAAACCTGGTATTTAATTTTGCAGAAGTGAGCACAGAACAACATTCTGCAGGCTGCCAAAGTGAAGTCTGGATCTCCGACCAGGTGGGGCCACTCAGATGATCTCCAGAAATCAAAATGGATTTAAAACTGATTGGTCTTGCAATAATACAAACTAAAAAACATAAACAATTATACTGCTGTAATATGTCAGTCATTAAGGACATGGCAAATCTGGACTTTTATTCTGTAGTTGAAGATATTTTACCTTCTATCCAGGAAGGTAAAAAATGGGTACAAGACCATGGCTGTTAAAGGTGCTTCTTTTTTTAATATGGTCCTGTTTTTATGGTTTGATGCCAAGTTTGAAAATGGG
>NC_051443.1:1217138-1220865 GCF_001649575.2 Kryptolebias marmoratus
GGGGGGGGGGGGGCTTTTAAACCCGCCTGCATAAAATGAACAATAAATAAATATAATAGGTGTGTTTATAGACAAACAAACACCAACTTTTGTGAACGTAAGAAAACTAAACATT
This sequence comes from Kryptolebias marmoratus, assembly GCF_001649575.2. NCBI lineage: Eukaryota > Metazoa > Chordata > Actinopteri > Cyprinodontiformes > Rivulidae > Kryptolebias > Kryptolebias marmoratus. The sequence continues at coordinate 1,217,254 of NC_051443.1, forward strand.
CTTCTTGAAAAAGCAAAGTAAAAAAGTTGTTTCTTTGAAACAACATGAAAAACTCCTAAGAGTTTAGTTTAGTTAAAGTCAATGGAAGCTGAGATTTTTAAAGCATTGCCGTGTCTGTGTGTTCAGTTTGACAGGTAAGGCTACCATTATGTACCTGAAAGAAAAGGAAGCACATCATACAACTTTTTTACAACAAAATAAAATCACCAGGACTTAATTTTGTTGGTTTGATGAAAAACTGTTTATTATTAGGTGCAGTGTATTACAGGGTAATAATTTGTCCTTTTTTGTCAAATAAAATAATCTTTAATCAGTTTTTGTCTTTAATTAATGAGATGGAGGAACTTTCTCAATAGGTCACTGTAACTCAAATTAGAATATTCCTTAAGTTGAAACATTTATACTTCCTGAAACAATGCAGCATAAACAGTAGAAAGTGAGTAATGAATCATGTGAAAATTAGTATTGTACCTCTAGGTTATTAGAGATACTCACATGGTTGCTGCGTCAGTCTAATGTTTTCCTGTTTCTAGGTTTTTTTCTATACATTTTTTTGCTTCAGAATGTTTTGTTTCAATTTAATCATTAATTTATCAAAACCTTCAGCTTGATTATTACACCATGACTTTTAATATTTACAACATTTGAATTATTTTACTTTACAAAAGCTTTTCCAATAGAAATGAGTTTTCTTTAGTTCCTTCAAAATTATTGTTTTTTTTTAAATTAATTCAGCATTCTGTTCAATTTTTGACTTCTTGTGATACTTTCAGTTCTTATCGACTGTATTGCTTATTTTAGTTACAATTTTATTAATATTACCTTTTAGTTACAGTTTTGCTTCTGACTACAGATTTGCTCATTTCAGTTTTCAGTTTTGCTGCATTAAATTTGTTGTTAATGTTTGGCTGATTTTAGCTTTTAGCTACAGGTTTGTTCATTTTAACTTGTGGTTATGTCTTTTGCTGATTTTAGTTACAGTTTTGTTAGTATTAGCTGTTAACAACAGTTTTGCTTATTTTAGCTTGTGGGTATAGTTTAGCTGATCTTAGTTTTTAGTCGTGCTTTTACTGATTTTAGCTTTTAGCTACTGATTTACAAATTTTAGGTTTTTGTTAAAGGTTTGCTTATTTTGAGTTGTAACTGATTTTGTTACATTAAGCTTTTAACTACTGTTTTACTGATTTTAGCTTATGTGGTTTGCTTGTTTTAATAATTCAGTTAACAATTTATTCTTCAACAGATTTCAGCAAAGTCATTCAGCACTCAGCATTACTCTGAATTTTAGACTGAATACACAGAAAATGTAACGTCTCTAGCTGGAAACAAACTAGCAAACAAATGCAAGTGACTATTTTTACCCTATTTATTTACCTATGAAAATCACATGGAGATGCCACATTTCTTTTTCCAGGAAGTGAAGTAAAATTTATTTATATAGCACGTTCCAGTAACAAGGTGATTCAAAGTTCTTTACAACAGAAACAACAATCAGGTACAGAATCAAATACAGATAAAAACATCATATCAAACATCATAAAAACATCATATCAAATATAGAGATACAGAAGTAAAAACATCAATCATTTATAATCTAAATGAAATATAAGATAATCTAAATGAAATCCTGAAACTAAACATGAGCTAAGAAAGTCAAAATAGTAGCTAAGATAATCTAAATAAAATCATGATAAAGTTAAAGCTGAACTAAACAACAATTAGCTCATATTTTAGATATTGTTAGATTGTTATATTCCTAAACTAAATTAAATGCAAGAAAATGGACAGCCTGTAACTACAAACAAACTTCATACAAGAGATTCTGATTACAATATGGATCCAATTCTAAAGGTTGACACAATGTAAAATGGTACACAGCAAAAAAAATAAAAATAAACTATGTCAGCTAAACCAAGCTCATTTTTCTCAAACTAAGTTAAAAAAAAAACAACAGGTTTGACTAATCTAAACACTTAGAATTTTTTAAAAGTCCAGAGAGAAGGGAGTGTCTGTAGGCTGATTGCATTTGGAGACTCGGTATAAGATAAATATTGAAAAATGACACATAAGGAACTAAACGCAGGCAAGCAGGAGACAGATTCAGAATAAACCTGAATTTTGTTTTGTTTTCTCCTTGTTTATTGGCAGATAGCAAACATTTTTAAAGTGCATACTGCCACCTACTGTACAAATGTAAGCAAGGCCACCATTGTTAGATTCTTTCCAGCAGCTGTTTCACTTAAAAATCTAAAAGGTCCTCGCCTGTTTTTACTCATCATTTCTCTCCATCAGTACTTTAGTTCTTTATTGAGAACTAAATGCTACACTGCTCTCAGCTGCAAGGACAGTACCGCCTGCATCTGCACATGCTGTAGATCAGGGTTGTCCAATCCTGGTCCTGGAGGGCCACTATCCTGCAGGTTTTAGGTGTTTCTCTGCTTTGACACACCTGATTTGAATTAATGAGTGACTAACAGGCTTCTGCAGAACATGAAGATCTGCTAAAGAGCAGGGAAACAACTAAAACATGCAGGATGGTGGCCCTCCAGGACCAGGATTGGACACCACTGCTGTAGATGTTCAAATTTCTTGTTTTCAAGGCCAGAGTCACTGCATCAGATGTGGATCAGATAAGCATCTGGCTAATGATAAAAACGGCAAAAAAGGACATTTTGCCAAAGTTTGCAAATCACCTATGGCTGCAGTGAAAGAAGTGGATGTTGTTGAGTCATTAATACTGTGTGTTACTGCCTGCAGCATTTGATAAAATCCCATGCCCCATGAACACTGCTGCACCTCAATAAAAAACCCTGGTCCTGGACTTAAATTTAGATACTGAAGCTTCTGTATCTATTTGACCAGAAACAGTCTTACATTACATCTTTGCTGATAAAGCTTTGGAGGGAGAACATATTTACCTTATTATGGTGAAAATTTGCTGTCAGAGATGACACAAGAAGTGGCCAATGGTGGCCACAGATTAATCTTCCCCAATCATTTGAGGAAACTGTGCTTTCTAGTTCTTGTTTTGCTTACAATTGTTGTTTCCTCAGATAAATGGGGTGGCAGGTTTACATTTATATGGCAATGACCATCTTGTATTTTGACGTGGAAACCCAATTTTTAATAGCAACCTTACTGACACTTAGATGCAGCCACACAATAAAATGGAAGTCAATACCTCACTTATTTTTCAAGTTCACCTTCTCACAAGATGAATCGAAGGACGTAAGTTATTTCCAAGACACTCTTCATGTTGGGGGACAATGGCAGACAACAAAAGATGAACTACTTGTCATTTACTGCCTACAAATTACAGTGGGAGTTGTAAAACAAAACAATAAAATTCCAGTATCATTTTATATAATAAAAACTGGATCAGCACTAGTGGGCCTGGACCTGATATAAGTACTGCAGATTAAAGATTAAGATTCATTATTTAAGAATACCATAAACTGTAGTAAAATCTCTTTGGGAAATTTCACGTCTTTTGAGTATCTTGGAATTGAGGTAAAAGGCCACAAACGAACTTTAACACTAACTCTATACAAAACCCCAACATATGAGAAAAATTTCTTCACGGACTTGAATGAGCTTCTATCTCTCATATGC
>NC_051443.1:1223188-1233494 GCF_001649575.2 Kryptolebias marmoratus
AACCAGAACCAAATGAGGAGAAGCAGCTTTCAGTTTCTATGCACCACAAATTTGGAACAAACTTCCAGAAAACTGTAAAACAGCTGAAACACTGGGTGCCTTTAAATCTCAACTTAAAACCCACCTGTTTAGAATTGCTTATGGCTAAATTAGGCTTAGAGTGCGGGTTTCTGATGTCTTTGATGTTTTTCTCTTTCTTACTGTTTATTCATTGTCACATGCTGTTTTTATTTTGTTTTTTAATTATGTAAAGCACCTTGAAATGCCTTGCTGCTGAAATGTGCTATACAAATAAAATTTGATTGATTGATTGATTAAAATCATCTGTGGAGAAGTGAGTTTTATTAAAGACAATGATGTGAAAGAACCTGCCACTGACAAAAACCTTCATGGTAAATAACGTTGATTCTGTGTCAGCCCACCATTTTGGATGTGTTTAAGGGTTCATCCACAAAGTTTAATTAAATAACATAGTCCACAACCTTTGTCCATTCAGCATGTATGAAGAGGTTTTAGCTGAGCTCAAGCACTTACTCCAATCATTAAACCAGTGGACACATCTGAATGGTGAGACCTCCATCTGTGGCACAAAAATACAAAGAAGACTTGAGGCTTTGTGTCGATCTCAATGAGCCCTCACCACTTTGCTAAGCACTAAAGGGACGAATAGAGTCTGCATGAGAATTACACACTGGTCAGCTAGACTGATGTGTTCCCAGTTTGACATACAATACCAATCAGGAAGTCAGAACATGATGACGGAGTGCCTCTCATGTGTTACTCTGAGCACCACAAATACAGCTGTAGATTTGGAGCCAGACTTTATCACAGAGATAGTCCATTTCTCCTAGCACTCTCCCTAACTGATTTTAAAGCTGAATGTAAAGAGTGTACTGCAATTACACAGTTGTGACATATCTTCCATTCCAGATGGCCTAGAGTGGAAAAGTCCATTCCAGAAGAACCCTAATCTTACTTCCTTTTGCATCATGAACTGGCTTTTACAGTTTTAGTTGAGTCTTCTTCTTCTTCTTCCGGCTGTTCCCTCTATACATGTTGCCACAGCAAGTTACCTTCCTCCATCTTACTCTGTCCTCTGTCCTCACTCCTACTACCTCCATGTCCTTTCCTCAACATTTTCAGCTCTCCTTCTGTCTCCAAACCATACAACATGGCTGCTCTCACCACTGTCTGTAAACCTTTCCTTTCACCTTTGCTGCCACCCTTTTGTCACAAATCCCTCCTGAAACTTTTCTCCATCCACTCGATCCTGCCTGGACTCTCTTCTTCACCTCTTTACCACACTCCCTGTTTTCCTGGACAGTTGACCCTAAGTCCTTGAAGTCCTGCACCTTTGTGACCTCTGCTCCTTGTAGCCTCACTGTTCCACCTGCCTCCATCTCATTCACTCACAGGTACTTGCAAATCCCCTGTGGCTGCTTACAGCTACAGATGACTTTCATTCCTCTTCTTTCAAGTTCATACCTCCACCTCTCCACGTTGTCTTCTACCTGTTCCCTGTTCTCACCACAGATCACAAGGGGCTCAGAGCCAATCCACCTCAATATTGAAGTTATCTGTCACTCCTACAATGCATCCCACCACTATCCTGCTCTCCTCATACATGTCTATCATGTTCTCTGGCAGCCCGATTTCCTCACACAACACCACAACTCCTTCCTTGGCACCTTATCATTTGCTTTTCCTGAATCCACAAAAGCACAATGAAGCTCTTTCTGACCCTCTCAGTACTTCTCCATCAGCCTCCTCAAAGCAAGTGTGGTGATTTGGTTTTTCTATGGGTTTTGTTTATGTTTTATTTTTATTCTTTGGTTTGGGTTTTTGTTTTGTTTCGATTCTGTTGTATTTGCTTCTTGTTTTTGTCTCATGTTCATGTTGCATTTCACCCTTCCCCAGTCACTCACTTGCCTGTCAGCCACGCCCATCTACACCTGTCCCGACTCTGTAATCACTCCACCTGTTTCCACTCATCTCGTTATCCTCAGTACTCAAATACCCGGTCATTTCTCCCACTAGTCGCTGGTTCATTGTCTGTGTTAGTTGTCTGTTGTTTGTCATTGGTTTGCTCGTTGTCTCGCCGCCATTCCTGGTTCTGCTGCTCCGTGCTTTATGTTCTGCTTATCCTTTTGTTTTGCTGCCATGTCAGCTTTTTGTTTTTCGTTTGTTTCTTTAGTTTAATAAATTAGTTTAGTTTCTTTAATATGAGTCTGCGCACTGGGTTCTTCTCCATCAGTTCCACGGTTCCTGACAGCAAGAAGGCATCTGTAGTGCTCTTATTATTATTTTTTTAAGAATCTTTATCATTCCCTAAGGGCAATATGTTTCAAAGTCAGTAGATACACACACACAAGAAACATTAATACATGACAAGAAATCATCCATCCATCCATCCATCCATCCATCCATCCATCCATCCATCCATTCATCCATTCTCTTCCTCTTATCTGGGGTCTGGTTGCGGGGGCAGCAGCCTAAGCAGGGAGACGCAGACCTCCCTCTCCCCAGCCATTTGGGCCAGCTCCTCCGGGGGAATCCCAAGGTGTTCCCAGGCCAGCCGAGAGACATAGTCCCTCCAGCGTGTCCTGGGTCTTCCTCTGGGCCTCCTCCCGGTGGGACGTGCCCAGAACACCTCACCAGGGAGGCGTCCAGGAGGCATCCTCACCAGATGCCCGAGCCACCTCAACAAGAAATCATACTAAAACTAAAACACTAAGATCACAACTGCTCATTTAGGAGCCTGATTGCTGCAGGGATAAGTACATTTTTCAGACTGTTTGTCCTACATCTTGGCAACAGATACATGCATCCAGACGGGAGCAACCTGAACTTACCATGGAGTGGGTGATCAGGATCTGCCAGGATCAGTCTGGCCTTTTTCACTAACCTCTCCTTGTGTAGGTCTTTGCGGTTCTTTAGGGCTGTGCTAGCAAATTTGTAACAACTACTGAAGAGTCTTTTTTTTTTAAATCAATGTCCATTTCATTTGTCTTTGGGACATTTATCTTTAAAAATGAAGACTCGCACCATTCAGATCCACTGGCCCAGGATCAGGGTCATCACTGCTGTGAAAGGAAAGGATGACTGAGTCATCAGCAAACTTTAAAATGTGATGATGTGAATACTGGCTGCAACAATCATTAGTATATAAAATAAACAATTTATTCTTGTAATTTTCCGTTCTTTTCTTACGTGTGTGAACAGAAGTATGATTTCATGCTCTTTCTTGCAAGAAAACCTTACTGCTGCTCACAAATAGTAACCTCTTGTCTAAGTCTAACGTCTACAAAACAATTTTTAATAAAGTAAAAAAAAGTCTAACTTCCACAACCCTTTTCTAGATCTTCATCATGATGCTCATCAATTTTATTCCCTTATAGTAGCTACAACTATATATATTATCCTCATTGTTAAAAAATGGCACTCTACACTTCTCCATTCCTCAGGTATTTCCTCACTCTCAAAAATCCCACTGAATAATCAAGTCAAAAACCTCCCTACCATCTCTCTTAGACATTTCCATCCCTCCACTGGTATGTCATCAGGTCCAACTACCTTCTCCTTCTTCATCCTCTTCAAAGCTTTCCAAACTTCATCCTCACTAATCTTTTCCACTTCCTGGTCCAGTTTCTATGACCTCTACTCTTCTTTCCCTTTCATTCTCTTCATTTATTAACTTCTCAAAGTTCTCCTTCCATCTTCCCATCACCCTCTCCCCTCTTGTTAGAATATTAACATTTCTATCTTTAACAAGCCTAACCTGCTGCACATCCTTTCCAGCCTGATCCCTCTGTCTCAGCTGATACAAGTCCTTCTCTCCCTCCTTAGTGTCCAGCCTCTTGTACAACTCATCATACGCTTCCTGTTTTGCCTTTGCTACCTCCATCTTTGTCCTGTTGCATCTCCCTATATTCCAGTTTACTCTCTTCAGTCCTCTCACTGTCCCATTTCTTCCTGGCTAACCTCTTCCCCTGGATAACTTCACTATTCCTCCACCAGGTCTTCTTATCATCTTGTCTCTGTCCAGATGACACCAAGTACCTTCCTACCTGTCTCTCTAATCACTGTGGCTGTAGCAGCCCAGTCATCTGGAAGCTCTTTCTTACCACCCAGAGCCTTTAACAGCTCCTTTCTGAACTCCTCACCACATTCTTCCTTCCTCAACTTCCACCATTTGGTCTTCTTCTCTGTCTTTACTCTTTTCCTCTTCATCACCACAACAGTCATCCTCCACTCCACCAGGCTCTCCCTGCCACAACCTTACAGTCCTCCGTCTCCCTCAGGTTACCTCTTCTACACAGACTATAGTCTACCTGCGTCCTCCTGCCTCCACTCTTATAGGTCACTCTGTGGTTCTCCCTTTGTTGGAAATAGATGTCGACTACAGTCATTTCCATCCTTTTGGCAAAATCTACCATCTGTCCTTCTTGGCTTCTTTCTTTGACACCAAACCTGCTCATCACCTTCCCATCTCCTCTGTTTCCTTCACCAACATGTCCTTTCAGATCTGCTCCCATCACCACTCTCTCCTCCCTGGGAATACTCTCTATAACTTCATTGAGATCCTTCCAGAGTTTCTCTTTCTCTTCTACATCACATCCAACCTGTGGAGCAGAACCACTGACAGCATTGAACATCAGACCTTCTACTTCTTCCTTCAGACACATCACCCTATCTGACTCTTTTTTCACCTCGACTACATTCTTTGTTAACTCCTCCTTCAGGACCAGCCCTACTCCATTTCTCTTCCTTAAACCCTGCCCCAATGCTGCAAGCCTTGCTGTCCTTCCACTTTGTTTCTACCATTTTCCTCTGCATCATGTCAGCCAACTCTCTACCTTTACCTGTCATTGTCTCTACCTTTACCTGTCATTGTCTCTATGTTTAGAGTTGCTACCCTCAGTCCTACACTCATGACTTTCCTCTTCTCCCACTGCCTCCTGGCACTTTTCACTCCTTGTGGTCTTCAACTACCAGTTGCATGATTTCTGCTGGCACCCTGTTTGTCAACAGCATTGGTAGCTGTTGTTGTTAACCTGGGCCTCAACCGATCAGATATCAAGTAGTTTGGATGAACTCGCTTGTTTGTTTGGCACAATATTTTATGCCAGATGCCTTCCTGACCCTCACCATTTACCCTGGCATGGGACTGGCACGAGAAATAAACTGGCTTGTGCTTCTTCGTGGCAGGCTTACAGTTTTAGTTGAGTATAGCTTTTAAATAATCACAAAACAAAATTAATTTCTTAAAACAGTTTGCTAAGAAAAACACAGCACAACGGATCATCAGCAAAACTACAATGTTTGTTGTATTCTTGTTTCTACATGAACTGTGTCATTTATTTTATCAATGCTCTGCCTTGATAATACTTGCCTGAGAAAAACTAGACAATGTTTTTGATGACAAAAATGTTAACAATGCAAGGCTGCCTGTGTTTTATTTTGCATTTTTATTAACACAAATCACTATGCAATGATCAAATGCAGGAAACATTCAGGAAGCACGTTTACAATATGCTGTTTGTATATTTTGCAGAAGGACAAAAGTTGTTTTTCAGCGTTTTTGTACTCCTTGGCCAGTGTCTGACAAGTTCATTATTGTAACTCGTATTTCTTTGGGATCTTTCTTGAGTCCTCGGACTTAAAAGTTAGAGTCTTGAATGTAGGCCCTCTTTCCATTTTCACAGAAAGAAATGAAAAGTTAGGAATAGAGGAGGAACATATAAATATATATAAGGAATATAATAAGGAACAGATAAATATGATGAGGTCATTCTATAATTTTATATTTTTCAAATTTTGATTGAGTTTTTATGGCTTTCTTATTTGTAATGTTGATAATGCAACTGTAATAAAGTTTAAAGTCTGTCTTACTTTTAAATTATGTAAAATTAGGTTTCATCTTGTGTATGTGAAACTCGCAAATTATTAAAAAGAGCAATCTTTTTCAGATTGGCGTGGTTTGTTTTTCCAAATAAAGGTGAGCTGTTCTAACTACAACTTTCTTTGGCAACATCACGGGGACATCGCCATCCAAAATAAACTGAAGCCACACAGCTCTGTTCTCCATGATGGGAGAACATGCATGGACACATGTTCTATACTGCTGCCGACAACAAAACATTTTCCTTTTCCAGCAGACATCATTCAGCAGTAAAACCAGCAGAATCTTCTTGTAATGAAGTGGGCGGAGCTCCACTTGGGTTGCTAGGTGACGGGCTGGGCTTGGCTTGGGGTTGCTAGGTAATGGGGATTGTGATGCAACAATTCTGAGGTTTTTGGACTCCAAGAAGGATGGGTATTCTGAACTACAGTTCAGCACATAGGCACAAACGGCAGTCAGAGCACGTTCCCCCACCCGAAGGCACAGGGAAGCTACCCTCTCATCTACCAGGGAAAACTCCAATGCACAGGTGCCGAGCCAGGGGGCTCTAAGTAGCCCCACACCAGCCTGGCGTCTCTCACCATGGAAAGCTCCAGTGGAATAAGGTCCAGTCTCTCTCAAGAAGATTGGTTCCAGAAACCAAACTGTGCGTTGAGGTGAGTCTGACTATATCTAGTCGGTACCTCTCAAGTTCAGGCTCCTTCCCCATCAGAGAGGTGATATTCCATGTCCCAAGAGCCAACTTTGGTGAGATAGGGTCAGGGTGCCAGGGGCCCTGCTTTGGTACTCAGTCTTGAGTCTGGAAAATTTAATTAGTAAAGCTCATCTGAACAAAGAGAGTGTGGTAGCTGTGTTTTTTGACATTTGTGATGACCAAATCCATGGCCACACTCCACTAAAGTCAGTAACTCTCGTGCACCCTAATTCATTAATTCATTAAACACATTGAAACTTTAATATGTAATAAAATGTTGATTTAAATACATTAGTTCTATTTGTAAGCGCACACATTTAGTTACTTGTATTTTTATCAACTCATGCTCATCTTTGGTTTGTGCTTATGATTAATTCTTTGTTTGTTTTTACCAGTTGCTCATCTGACGTGGTTCCTGGGAGTTACCTGACAATAGATGGTGGCCAGGGCATAGCACACCTAAAAGCCCAGGGGATAATTGGACTGCACCACTAGTTCCTGCTGGGGAGGGGGAACTTGAATTGCTTTGTTTAAATAAGCTTTTGTACTTAATTTAATGTTTGAATTTAAAAGTTTAATAGTTTAGATTTCCTTCTTTGGTGTTTAGTTTATTAACAAACTTAACTGTACTGTGTTGTTTGTTTGTAGTTGGTGATTGTACTGTGTTTAGGTATCCCTATTGTGTGTATTGGTCTGATCAGCCAGTATATGTACCCTTGTGTGTCATTCAGCTCAGTATTTAGTTCAGGAAAAAATAATTTTGGGAGGGAGTTAATATAAAACCCCTATTTTTCTAATAATTCCTGTGACTCCTCCTGTTTTCAACTCGGAGAGAAGGTTTACTTATAAAAGTGAAAAAAGAGAAAAGGGCATCACAGGCCAATCGGATTAAGAAGTTTTTGTCAGAAAGACAAATTCAAGTGAAAATAGCTGTATAATGGTTTGAAGATAATCAACCAAGATTAATAATTTGCTTGGATTCGAGTTCATCATTATTCAGTTTAAAATATACTTATTCAGAAAGCAGACCAGCCATCTTGATGAAATACAACAAACACTAGACAGAAATGATATGATGGAATTAACTATTACATATTTATTGATACCAGCTAATACTTAAGAGGGAATGAAAAAGCAAATAAAGCTGCAAAGGAGGCTACCAGAACCATCTTAGTTGAAATAGATAATGAATTCATTCGAACGGAAGTAAAGAGCTTAGTCAAGAAGAAAATGAGGGAAAGATAGCAAAAACAATAATATAGGTAAATGTGAATATCTCATCTCAGATTTGGACACAAGGGATTAAACAAAACATTCATAAAAGGAAACATAATACAGGTAAATGTGAATACTGAGATGCAGATGAAACTGTAGAGTTTATTTTATCAGACTGTCATAAATACAGTCAGGAAAGAAATCATCTGATTGACAGTCTAACTAAAATGAAGGTAAGATTTGAAGAAAACAACTGGAAAACAAAATAACTCAAAGAGTGACAGATCTCAAGCTTTAAAGCGGTAGCTGAAACAGACTCGTTTGTTTGAGAAGATATGAGTTTTTTGTTAGTTTTGTTTTGGTTTTTGTTAGCTTTTTTTTTTTTAGCGTCGTTCCTGTCCACACTCCATGCCGGTTAGTGGCGGTAATGTACTATAATTGTTGTTTGACAACCGCCAAAGAAAACCGAAGAAGATCCGGACCCACCCAGTGACGCCATGACGTCATAATGAGGTCAGTCTTTGGCGTCGCCATGTTGGTTTCATATTCGTTACATCAGATTAGTCACAGCCCCGTCCCCAGTATGGAAAAGACTCGCTTTTCTACAGTGAAACTTGTCTTTTGACGTAAGTATGTATTTATATAATTTTTCAAACCAATACTTTTAAGGGCTGTGCGATCAAACTACGAAACAAATTACAGGCTAATTCGATTTGTCCGACATGACGCCGAACGAGGCTAATGCTAAAAGTAGCTGCTAAAAAGTAGCTAATGCTAACGAGTAATATCAGAAGCTACAAAGCGTAGAAAGTAAATACTGTTCACACAGTTTTACAGTTGTTTTTAAGATATCTGTTTCAAAATGCAGGTTAAAAAGGGACTCGTTCCAAATATGTACATACACTTAAATGTATACATGTTTAAATGACCATACCGACAAATGTTCATGGGCACCCACATTTATCAAGTTGTTTAATTGTAAAGTAAAAGGTTAAACTAACAGACTTTGGATTGTTTGTATCTCACTTAAATAAGCAACAGTGTTGTTGAAGACACTGGGATCATTATTTGTTATAAAATGACTTTTATCAACGTTTTCCAGACCTGGGTATTGATAAAACATTTGTTTGAGTTTAAGACAGGGGTCTGCAATCTGTGGCCCTTCAGCCTTTTTTAACATTGCCAAAAATTACAGGAAGATGAGAGATGTTTATATTTACAATAACAATAAAAAGTTCATTTTTAGCGGTTATCCTGTCCAGATGTTTGCAACGGGCTGCCTGTTGGAGTTCAGTTTTTTATTTTTTTTACAGATATTAGTAAAAATCATTTTTTTTAAATGCATTGTGTTCACAGCTTCCCAGTTTTTCATTATTTCTCTGCTAGATATAACTTAAGTTTTTACTAGAATGTTTTGAAAAATGAGATCAGTTTTCCTTGTAGTTAGCCTGTTCCCTACTTTGTTTATGCATTTTCCTGACATACAAGGAGCTGTTTCTCCACATAAACATGTCCTGTAATACTAGGCCAAGTGTCCCTGCCTTCTCTCTTCATTGGAAGTTGAAGCCAGCAGGATTCGTTTTATGAAAGCTGCCATGTTGTATTGTTCAAACCAGATGCAGATGCTGGACATGGGCGATTTGGGGCTAAAAAGTAAAGGTTGCAGACCCCTGGTTTAGGAGGTTGTGTGTGTCACCCCGAGTCGTTTGTTCTAAAGTGTGTTGACGCCAAGTTGCTTAGCCGTGTTAGCTTTAAGAGTTAGCTGGGTGAACTTGATGTACTCAGCCAAGTGTTTGGATTTTAAATGACTAATTAAATTGGTTCTGTTGGATGTAGCTTTATTGCTATAGTCATGAGCAATAAGCTACTGAGCTGCTCTGCACAGTGACCTCTATTACTGGATTGGACGCTGCCTATTGGCCAGCATTGAGGCCGGCGCGACGTCACTGGAGCCGCCATGTTGTGTGGAATAGACGTTTGTCAACAATGGCACATGGCTAGCACTGCAGGCTTCCCATGGCTCTAAAATCGCTAATAATTATCCGATTTTCAAAATTTAAAGTTCTGCGTGGAGGAAATAAAAAGTTCTAGCGAAAGGAGTTATGATCGTTGGTAATTGACAAAGTGGTAATGGTCAATTGAGCCGAAGGTTGACGTAGGCCTACTCATGAGTCACAATGGAAGATTTTTGAGGATCATTTGCCACCTCTTCATTATGTCAAATTCACTTTATGTAAAAGCGCACCTACAATATCAATATTTTTTTTTTATTTTATGTTCTCAGAAAGATCCTATTGGTATATATATTAGGGCTATGTGTGGTGTTTTTAGGAAATGTGGCCCCTAAATATAATGCATGTGGCCCCCTATCGGTAAAACCGCATAAAATTTATTACAAAGTGGCAACATCTCATCCACTATTGGGATCTAAATGCATTTTCCATAATCTTAAAGTATGGCGGAGAAATTTATAGTTAACCATTGTGCTAGCTAGC
>NC_051443.1:1236640-1250602 GCF_001649575.2 Kryptolebias marmoratus
AAAAAAATGCAATAATTAAGTTATGTATAGCCAGCAAGCAAGGATGTATCATTTTATGTGGCAAATTACAGTATGCCTTACGATATAGTAGCTGAAATCAAACATTATCAAAGAGATATTTCTGGCTAGAGGCAAGTACCATAGATCTATATTCTTTTTTAGGACTATGTTAGGACAACTGACACTCACTGAGCATTGCAAGACCATAGAACGGCAGTTCTATGGCAAGACTATAAATGATAAATTTATACATTCTCTAAGAACTGACAGTGACAATTCAAATAAACACACATTACTTACTTGTGGAATGTGATTCCCTGTGCCTTACTGTCCTGGTTTCGATAAGAAAAACAGTTAATCGCAAAGCACTGAGCTCCCTTGGTCGAAATTCTTGTTGCCATCTTTCACCACGCTGGTCTAGCTTCCACACAACATGGCGGCCCCATGCTGGCGCGCCCAACCAATGGGAAGCGTCCAATCCAGTAATAGAGGTCACTGGCTCTGCAGACGTTACGTCACACAACAGCTGCTGTATTGCGACGCAGCTAATGTAAAACCATAGACAAAAGGTCAAAAACAGAGATTGGCAGAGTTGTGTGATCAGCTACTCTGATACAATCAATAAAAAAATGCCTCGATCAGGTCCTCAATCTGGAATTTAAGATAAGATCATTACAGCTTTATTGTATCTAATATTTTTCTGCTGGTTTCATTGATGACAATTGGATTTTAAAGTGTTTAATTCTATTTTTCACCACTTCACACAGTTCAACATTTGATTTTATCAAATCTGATTTTTGTTATATTGTTTTTTAGTTTGCCAAACAAATTTTGGTTACTCAGGCATTTATTGTTTTATTTTGTAGAGCTCTAATCTGAGAGGAAACAAATTCTTTTTAATCTACTTTTTGTTTCTACCTGTTTTTATAGCTGCAGGAGAAACAGGAATCACTTTTCGTTTCATTTTCAGCTAAATGATTCATAGACCTAGCTTGCAATCTTTAGAAAACATTATTACAGTCTTAAAGCTATCAGCTAAGCCCACTCAGTTGTTGTCATTTTTGTTTTACAGTTGAAGCGGCGACGTTGGGAAGCACAAAGGCACCTTAAAGCCATGTTGGCACAACTGTTCAGGTTCCACGGGCTGCTGGTGGCCTCCCACCCTTGGGAAGTCATCGTGGGGACTCTCGCTGTCACCGTCTGCCTCATGTCTATGAACAGCTTAGCAACCAGCAGCCAGATGTGCAGCTGGAATAACTGCCCTAAAGTTGAAGAGGTGAGACTGGTGTGAATGATGCACTTACAAGAAAGAAAGAAAGAAAAGCTTTACTGACGCTAACAACAAGACATGTCTGTCTGTTTTCTTACAGGAAGTCCTCAGTAGTGACGTCATCATCCTGACAGTCACTCGCTGCATGGCTATTATTTATATCTACTTCCAGTTTAAGAATCTTCTCCAGCTGGGATCCAAATATATTCTGGGTCAGTATGTTCATGTGTTGTAGTGTGATCACTGTTGACCAGCAGTGGTGCTACTTCTCATATATCACTGCATTGTTAGGAGTAACACACACAGTTTCCAGTTACTGTTGTTTTTTACTTACGCATTTCCTCAGTGTTTGATTATATGTGATGCTACAATTCAATGTAATAATGCGTATGGCCAGAAAAATGTGTTATATTAATTTAGGTTACACAAAAATGTAGTTTAGACTTTTAGCCCTTGGCCTCAGATAACACCCTTGTATTGCTAATGTTTTTGTTCTTTTTCTGCAGGTATTGCAGGGTTATTTACAGTGTTTTCCAGCTTTGTTTTTAGTTCAGTGGTCATTCACTTCTTTGGGAAAGAGCTAACAGGCCTTAAGTAAGTGTATTTTATGCTATTTAATATATTCTACAGAGTTTATAAATCTACTTTAAAGTATTTCAAGTTATGAGTCAGATTTTGAATGCATTCACCTCAAGAGATTTGGAAAGGATTCATGTATGTAAGCCTGTCACGATAAACGATAAATCAATTAATCGCACAATAAATTAAAATGAGGTTGATAATTTTCTTTTATTAGCGTTATCGTTTCTTCGTGTCTCTGTCTCTTTCTACTGAAGACACTGGAGGACAAAAGGCTCCGGTGCCCTTCACCGACCCCTCCCTCTCTCTTAGAGTCAGGGGGCGTGGCCTATCGCCTCAGGTAGCCAGTTCCTCTGCAGCGTTAGCCCCCGCTAGGAGGCTAAAGCTTAAGAAACACTGTTTGATATTGGGGGAAAAAACAAAATGGAACTGGTTTCAAGGTTAAAGTAACAGCAGCGGTGTGTTCCAGTGTTAAGTGTTCTTTTGAAATTAAAGTTTCTTATTATTTGAGAGGATGTACTTGCACTATTAAGTTATTATCATTACATTAGTTTAAAATGGTCTCCAAACGATATTATCGTGTATCGCAATAATTTCTGAGACAATTAATTGTCCAGCAAAATTTGTTATCGTGACTGGCCTACATGCATGTCATTTTTATCACCCACTCTTGAAAGATAAAAAAACAGCATTTTGTCTGTGTGTTTTTGTCTATTGTTACCAAAATATCTCATGAAACAGTAGACACACTTTAATGAAACTGTTAGAAAACAATCATTGGATTTACATCTGATTCAAGATGGCTGCTACAGCCAACTGACCCTAAAAACATAAAAATACCTATAACTCAGTGTGTTTTACAGTTATTGAGCTAAAATTTGATGTGGTAGTGAAGTCATTCACATGTTGTGAGATCTCACATATCGTTATTTACAAGGTTCAACCAAAACATCTGTAACTCAGTCCCATTTCATCAAAAGATGATTTTAGTTTAAAACTCTGGCAAGAGAGGCTTTTATATTAAATGTACATGATTTAGATTTTAAAGAGACATTGATGCAGCATCATAAACCTAACCATGAGGCAATGAAGGGCATCAGTGAAATTACTGCTTTGAATGGACAGGTCACACTAAACAGATATTGCAGTGAAATATTACCTATCGTTTCATCTTTTTAAACTGAAATTTCTTTCTTTCTCCCACAGTGAAGCTCTGCCGTTCTTTCTCCTCCTTATTGACTTGTCCAAAGCATGTACATTGGCTAAATTTGCTCTCAGCTCAAACTCTCAGGTAGTATGACTATATTCTGTATATGTGAACTTTAACTTAATTCAGCTTGAGAATGTGGTTGTTCTGAAGTCATTGACTAACCATGTGGGTCCCTGCTTGGTGTACAGGAGGAGGTAAGGGAGAACATCTCTCAGGGCATGGCCATCCTGGGCCCCACATTTACCCTCGATGCTCTGGTGGAGTGTCTGGTTATCGGAGTCGGCACCATGTCAGGTGAACAGGACGTTCATACTCAGCTGTTTTTAGTCATTCAAATATCAAAACATTCAGGAGATGGGTCTTATGACTTTTTGTTTTTGTCATGTTTATACACAAATATTTATTTATTTACAACTATTTTTCCCATTTAAACACACAGAGTACTTTTCAGTTGCTTCACAAACATTGTTCTTGTGCTACTTTTTAACTTTTAGCTAACCTTTTGTTACTTTTAGCTTTTATTTAGTTAGTGTTCTGCTATTTTAGCTTTTGGTTAGAGTATTTTTTTTGTCTTTTTAGCTAGTGTGCTGCTTCTTTTAGCTTTACCAATTCAGTTTGAGCTTCTTCAGCAACTGTTAGCAAAGTCATTCAGCACTCAGCATCACATTTCTCTAGTTAAGAGGAAAAATCACATAAAAGTTGTTTCTGCTGTTTTTCAGGTGTTCCTCAGCTGGAGATCATGTGCTGTTTTGGTTGTATGTCTGTTCTGGCCAATTACTTTGTTTTCATGACGTTCTTCCCAGCGTGCGTCTCGCTGGTCCTTGAGGTTAGAGTGAAAGAAATCTACTCTGGCAGGATTAAATGTGTGTGAATCTATGCTTGTTTACATGTGGATTTGTTTGGATGCAGCTTTCAAGGGAAAGTCGTGAGGGCCGTCCCATCTGGCAGATGAGTCACTTAGCCCATGTACTTGCAGAGGAGGAGGATAATAAGCCCAATCCTGTTACACAAAGGGTTAAAATCATTATGGTGAGAATTTTTTTTAGCATTCTTAGAAACATGGTTAACTGTACAATGTTTTGTTTTGAAATCTGTTTCATGAAGCTTTTTGTAAATGAAATGTGCTCTGTCTGTTATCTTTTAGTCTCTTGGTTTGGCCTTGGTTCATGCCCACAGCCGACTCACAGCTGAGCGTTCAGCTCACAATTGCACAGCCGAGGGCCCCATAGCAGAAAGAGGAAACTATGAAGGCTCCATGTGGCCTGTGAAGCTCAGCAGGTAAATTCAACCTAAGACATTGTCTGCTTTCCATTTAGTGAATTGTGTGCATTTAGCTTCATCCATGAATAACATGGTCTGTCTGTGCCCACTAGCATGGAGCTGGAACATGTGATAACCCTCAGTCTGGCCCTGCTCCTCGCTGTGAAGTACGTCTTCTTTGAACAAGCAGAGACAGAGTCCTCTCTGTCTCTCAGGAGTCCAATTAATGGCTCGGCTCTGATCCAGAAGCCCAGGGGAGCCGGGGACTGCTGCAGGAGGGACGTCTCAGCTTTGAAACCCCAGAGGAGCAGAACTGGCGCTACGTCCTCAGCTGTGCTGCCTGAGGCGGACTGTACCTCCAAAGGTGGGTGAGGCTCAGAAATGATCCTTTCAGCTTTCCTGATGTTTGTCCCAACTAAAGAAACAAGTTAAACATGCTGTGAGGGGCTAAAACATTGTTAAACACATTTGATCCTAAATATAACAGCTAAATGGACAATATTTCTAAGAGATATCATAATAACATTTACATAAATTAGACTGAGTAGAGAATTTCCTCATTATTTTTGGTCCTGTTGTCAGATATGCACTTTGTGAACAAAAGAGATTTGACAGAGATCTTTGAAGAAGTTATCTGGTTATTTTTAGCATTTGCTTATTTCTTACAGTAGTTCAGTCAGTAAATATGGCTGTAACTTGTTACAGCTGGTGAAGGCGACAGTGTTTTTCTTCATGTCCGTGCCTGTGTTTGTTTCTGTCTGTAGCGTGAGCAAAATATCTTAGGAATCACTAGTTAGATTTAATTAAACTCTTGCTAATCATTGTTAATCAAAGTAATCATTGGCTGAACACTTGCAACTGAATAACCTTTGGAGCCAACCCAGTTCAAGATGGCTGCCGCAGCTAATCGACCTTAGCCATCACAAACATGAATCTAAGTCAGTTTTACAGATAATGAGTTCAAACGTGATGTGGTAGTAGCTGAGAGTCATCTACAACACATACTTCAGGTCCTAACAGATCTCAGAATATTTCACACACAACCTAATTTACAAGGACCGAGCAGAAACTCAACATAAGATGATCTTAGGCTAAAACTCTCTCATGAACGGCAGTGGAAGATCTCATCATTGATATGCATTCCTCCAAGGAATGCTGGGACTTTAATTTAAAAAGTTTCATGGGATTTTCTCCCTGTAGATACCTCGAGGACAAAAGTGTGGAAAACAACCGTGATGGAAGACTGTGGGTTGTCTGAGTCCTGTACTCAGACGAGCTGTAGGTCAGAGCCTCGATCACTGGAGGAATGTATGGCCATCCTCTCTGATCCTCAGGTAATTCAGCAGGTCAGATGGAAAACAAACATCTGGTTCAATGCTTATAAAAACAGTTGGCATGTGATGGTTTTCAGAGAGGTTCCCAGATGCTTAGCAATGTAGAAGTGGTGAAGCTTGTAACTTCGTGTAAGATCCTGAGCTACAAGCTGGAAGCAGTCCTGGAGACTCCAGAGAGGGGCGTGGCCATCAGGAGAGAGATGCTCTCCCCCAAACTGCCTGTTCCATCTGCGTTGGCTCATCTGCCATATAAAAGCTATGACTATTCAAAGGTACTGGCATTAGGCTTATCTATGAACTTTTCTCTCTTTTTGTTAAAAACGTAAGTTTTTTTTCCCATTTTACATGTTCGAAGTGTTTCCATCTTCTTGTTGCAGCTGATGCATGGTGTGTATCATTTTGTGTCCTCGCCTGCAGGTGATGGGTGCGTGCTGTGAGAATGTCATTGGCTACATGCCGGTGCCCGTGGGAGTGGCAGGCCCTCTTCTTTTGGACAACAAGCAGTTCTACATCCCGTTGGCGACCACAGAAGGTTGCCTGGTAGCCAGCACTAACAGAGGATGCAGGGCACTTTCTGTAAGGGACACTGTCATGTCCTGCCTCCTGGTAGATGTTTGTGCATGTGTTGTGTTGACAGAGTTCTGCTCCCTGTTCAGCTGAGTGGGGGCTGCAGCAGCAGGATCCTTGCTGACAGAATGACCAGGGGTCCTGTGGTGAGGCTGCCCTCAGCGTGCCGAGCTGCAGAGGTCAAATTGTGGCTTGAAACCTCAGAAGGATTTGACACGATGAAAGAGACCTTTGACCAGACCAGCAGGTGAGTAGGAGTAATGTGATTGGCTGACAGCAATACTGCAATAAATACAAAAGAAAATGTCCCACAGATCATGAGTGTTTTTACTCTGTAGGTTCGCTCGTTTGGAAAGGCTCTTGGTGTGTGTAGCAGGGAGGAACATCTACATTCGCTTCCATTCTCAGACGGGGGACGCCATGGGTATGAACATGCTCTCTAAGGTATGAGCAAATCTTCCAGTGGTCAGTCATTTCTTCAGGCTATTGTGGAACGGTTTCCAGTGCGTTCAGCAGGTGTGTAACCAGATGAAACGTTTCAAGCTGTCTCCTGAAGCACTTTCAGGTTGCAGTCAGCATCATGTCCTCGGTGAAATTAGCACTTTAAAACCTCACAGGGTCCTTAATAAAATTATTTTTGCAGCATCTTTAAAACATTGTTAAAAGCTTGTCTGCTCTTGTGAATCCAGTCTGATCCCAGTAAATATAATGTCTGTGTGTTGTCTTCTCCAGGGGACTGAGCAGGCTCTGCACAGACTCCAGCAGCAGTTCCCAGACTTGGAGGTGCTTTCGCTCAGTGGCAACTACTGTACTGACAAAAAAGCTGCTACAGTTAACTGGATTTTGGGCAGGGGGAAGTCAGCTGTGTGTGAGGCCACTATTCCTGGAAAGGTGGTCAGGGAGGTAAAGACTAACCTGGAGTCATGTAATGAAGGCCTTGTTTTCAGTGCAATGACTCTTCTTCCTGATGGTGTCGTAGGTGCTGAAGAGCAGTACTGCAGCTCTAGTGGATCTGAACATCAGTAAGAACCTGGTGGGCTCAGCCATGGCTGGCAGTATAGGGGGCTTTAATGCTCATGCTGCAAACATTGTAGCAGCCATCTTCATAGCCTGTGGACAGGTAACAATTCAACCTCACGTTACATGAGTGATTCCAGAGTAGAAATCCACACATTCTGAGTGCAACTCTTTGATGACACATTGTTCATAAGACACAATAGATCAGACAAATGTGCAAGAAACAGGAATCTGTCTGCATGAGACTTTTGGGTGGACAGCATGGAGCAGATTTAGTTGTGTACATAAAGCTGAAAGGATCTGTACAAACATTGGATTTGGAGGTGTGAGTGATAACCAGAACATGGAGCACATGAAGGATGAGTTTGCTCATAAAGAAACCAAGTGAGCCATATTAAAAGGTTTACATCAGATAAGAGTGTTAATCAATACTGAGCATTTCTTTGTAAATAGACTGAGGTGATTTCAGCTTGTTGATCAGTATGGAGACCTCATGTTACTTTGGGCTTTACTGTAGTTCTCTAACGCTGTATTATGTGCTTTACTTTGATTAGAACAATGGAGTTGAGTTGGGGGCTATTAAAGACTGTGAAAGCTGTAAAACTGTGGTCTTTCTGATCATCTCGTGGTTTAGGATCCAGCACAGACGGTGGGAAGCTCCAGCTGTATCACTCAGATGGAGTGTGCTGGTCCAAACGGGGACGACCTGTACATCAGCTGCACCATGCCCTCAATCGAGCTGGGGACAGTGGGAGGGGGCACCAACCTGCCCCCCCAGCAGGCCTGTCTGCAGGTATCGTCTGCTGACTTTATGAGGTGGAATAATTCAGTCAAACTGTTTCTGCATGCTGAATGTTCAGATAACATAAAGCTCAGTTCCATCAGGACTGTTTGGTTTTAGAAACGTTTATATTTTTCAAAATATTCACCATTTATTTTAAATAAAATTCCTCATAGAAATGCATCAAGTTCCTTCAAAAACATTGTTCTCTGAAATCTCCTTCAACCTTTTTGCTCTATTTTTCTCTTCTTTTAGCTTTTAGCTGCCATTCAGCTAGTTCTCATCTTTTATTCTTGAGATTTTAGTTTACAAAAAGCTTTTTTTTTTTAGGAAAACTAAACATTTTGCCCAAAGCCATTGGTGTTCAGATCATTGTTTCTTTATTTAACAGAGTGAATCTAAAGTGTATTTGTAAAATCTTCTCAAGTTCTTAAAAGTTGTACCTCTGTAAGTTTAGTTTGGTTTCCTGATGAAGTCAGTGTTTTGTCCAGCTCTTCTGAACGCCGTCTCCTTCACTCTCCAGTGGCCATTTTTAACTTCTCTTTTAATTTACGTAAATAGGTTAGAGGTAGAAGATGGTGGCACAGAGAAAAACAAAACCAGATTTTAAAACTATGGAAGTTGAACTCGTGGAGAAACGGTTGGAATAATGATTCAGTGGCAACGAGCCAGTTGCTGACTGGTTAGTTTTTAACTGAAGTGTTAACATTTAAAACAAGCAGAACAGAAGCTAAAGTCAGCAATACAGTAGCTAAAAGCTCAGTTTCAGAACGGCAGCTAAAAGATAAAAGTAGTAGCATGGTAGCTAAAAGAAGCAGAAGTAGTATAAGAAGATTAAAGTATTTCAAAAAGAGCCATGGTTCTGAAGGAATTGAAGAAATCTGTGTATTTCTATAGAGAAATGTTTAAAGTATAAGCTACAAAACCCAAAAACCATCGCTCACTCTTCCTGATGGAGCTGAACGAGTTGGTATATGAATGATTAAAGTAGCTCAAAGTGTGTCCAAGTAGTTTGATTGCAAAATATGTGCAGAAGAAAGTAGAAACAGGAAAACACAATATAACTGATAAAGATAGTGGGACCAAACCTCAGAATAACGGAAGAGAAAAAACTCCTCAGAAAATGATTTTCTCTGTTAGCAGCTTTTCGAAGCAGGGTTTGTTTACGTGCTGTTTTGTGTTCAGATGCTGGGTGTGACGGGTCCCCAGCAGCCCGGGGAGAACGCCCGTCAGCTGGCCCGTGTGGTCTGTGCCACGGTCCTGGCAGGGGAGCTGTCTCTGATGGCTGCTCTGGCTGCTGGACACCTCGTCAAGAGCCATATGACCCATAACAGGTTGGTTGGTTTCTTTTTGTCACTTAGGAATGGACAGATTTTCTCTGAAGACTCATGGCTTCGTTTCTGTGCCTGCCAGGTCTAAGATCAACCTCCCAGAGATGGCCCTCTCACAGTCCGGGGCGTCTGCAGAGAGCTGCTAATAAACACAGCTCGCTGCCTGACGGCTGCCACGTCATCTTCTGGTTACTAATGTGTGCCAGTTTTAGCACAGCGTGAGTGAATGTTGCTGCTGATCTTTTAACCAACTATGAATCATTGATGCCTCTTTAGAGTCAAAAGCCATAAGCAGCAAGCTGGTTCAGGCACACAGACAACTTAACGCCATCTTTACTTCTTTTACTTGTCAGACCTTCAGAGTCTGTCCGTTTTTTTGTCAGAAGTTGTTTTTGAGTTTGCCAAAAGCCTGTTTGAGACAGCACCATTGAAGTACAGTGCCTTGCAAAAATCTTCATCCTTCTTGATAATCTTACAACCTGGAATATGACTGGATTTAAAATTTTAGAAGAAAGTAAAAATTCTGCAGATGAATGAATAAATTTCAATCATTTGAAGAAACTGAAAAAGGATGCGTGCATATGTATTTACCCCCCTCAACCTCGGCTCTATTTAGAGTCACATTTTGCACCAAGTCTCTCCAGACCCGTCTCCATGATCTCTGTCCGTCTACGCTGGTCTTTTTGTCCTGTCCTCATGACTCTGTTTCCTCATAATTGACTTCATGGAGCTCTGTGGGGCATTCAAATTCAATTCAAAAATTAAATGTTGCTGTAGCTCATAATCCTGGTTTTATTAAAGAGTTGTTATAGATGCTGATGGCTGTGGACAGGAAGAGGGTCTCTTGTAGCGGTCTGTCCCGATGTGTCCTCTGTCCTGGTGTCCTCATAGAGCCCCACCAGGTGAGCCTCGCTGGCCTCCTGCAGAGCCATGATGGCTGAGCTCTGGAAGCTCAGGTCGGTCTTTATTCTTGGGCGATCTCCTGGACCAGGTGCTGGAAGGGCAGCTTCCAGATGAGCAGCTTGATGGACTTCTGGTATCAGTGGATCTCCCTGAGAGCCACAGTACCGGGCCTGTAGAGGTGAGGCTTCTTCACTCCACCAGTGGCCGGCGTGTTCCTGCGGGCAGCTTCGGTGGCGAGCTGCTTCCTGGGAGCTTTACCTCCGGTGGAGTTACGGGAGGTCTGCTTGGTTCTGGCCATGACTGGACTTCAGGGTTCTCCACGTTTAACACTGAAGAGTGAAGATGTTAATCAACTCCTCCTGATTGTGGAAAAAACACCTTGTCATGGTTACGCACCATAACAAAAAGTCCAAAAGCAAAAAGGCTTCAGTAAAAATGCTTCCAGCTGCACAGCATCTGATACCAGAGGAAATAATGATTCAAAAAAAGTGATTTACATCAAGAAAAAAAAAAAGAGGAATAAAGTTTTTAAAAGCAATATCTCAGAATGAGGAACAGAGCTGCTCCTTGAGCGGTGCAATTCTAGAAGCTGAGTTCTGGGGTATTTTCTTCTAAGCAAACCCTGATCTGTACTTCTCCAACCTGTGTGGAGAGTTCCTTGGTCTTCATGATTGATGGTCTCCTGCAGTACTTGGAGGTGTTGATTGAACTCATTCTGGGGTTGAATACATATGCAGGTTTATAGATTATTATTTAAAACATTGAACTTCATTAATCTGAATTCTTTTTGTAGATTTGTTGTTTTTAATCCAAATAAATTCCTGGTTGTAAGACAGCAATGAAAAGGTTACCCGGGGGGTGAATACTTTTGGAAGGCACCGTATGAGGTGACTTGTGTTCTGAGGTTCAGACTCCTGAATGTGTGTGTGTGTGTGTGTGTGGCGCTCCCTCCCTGGCTACTGTATACTGTGTATACTGTCGAGTGGCCATGGCTGTCGGCCTTCTTGCTTCCAAGAACAGAAACACGGTTGTTACTGCCAGGGTTCCAGCTGGAGTCAAGGAAGACAAAGTCATATTTATTGAGTTCTTTTACACGTGGAAGTATTCAGATTTATTTCAAACTTCTGATCCTGTCAGCTTCAGAAGTGGCCTTACATCCAGTATGTCCAAGTTGAGCTTCAGCAAAGTTCAGATAGAATTTTTTAATTTAATAAATGTATTCCTGTTGAGAGAAATAAATCCTATCTTCCTATGTGTTGTTCTCATCTCTTTGGAACAAACGGCCTCAGACAGAAAAGTAGAGGAGAAACTTGTTTATTTCAGTGTCAGAACAGATCATCCCAGCATTTAATCCTGCATATGTGTCTGTACGTTTAGCCTCACCAACACACGCTGAGACGGACGCTTCTCTGCTTTCAGCTCTTTGAACCGTTTATCAAAATGTTCAGGCTACCAGAACCATAGACATTTAGATCTTTAAATCCTTTGTGCTCTTTGAAATCTACTTCAGCTCACATGCTCCTTTTTGTCTCATTTGAACTTTTTACTCAAACCTGACCTCACCTAACGATTACTGCCATGATAAGAAGTTTTCTGCTCCAAATTTATGCAGCACTGAATCACATTTCTACAAAACCACAGAAATATTAAACATGTTGGACCGGGGGGGGATTTATACAAATATCACCAATTACTTTATTACAAGTCATTAAAGTACAGCCATAAGTAAAAACATGAGACTGACAATGAGAACTAAAGGTCAAAATTTGCTTTCTATTTAAAAAAATAAAAAAATCAGACTTAAAGGAAATAAAGGTTTGTGTCTTTGAGGAAATTCAGTAAAGTGGGACACTAATTCCCCACAAATTTAGAGTTAAAAAGTCTTCTTCATAAGTTTGGTCTTTTTCTTTATGCTAACACGTTAAAGTACCAATAAATGTAAACAATTTCTGATTCTTACATTTTAAAACAAAACTAAGCACAGTTCAGGGTTTGCAGCTCTGTGGGAGGAAGCCCAGAGAGTTTTTTTGATTGAAAAGATTGCAGACCTCTGGACTAGAGCTACAAGAAATGTTCATTTTGAATCTGAGCTGCAATGTATCTCATCTTTCAACATGAAAATGTGAATTCAAACCCAGGAAAACTAGTTGAAGTAACAGAAGAATGAAACATCTGAAAAGCCTGTGTCCTAACAGTGTTTTTAACAATGAAAGCAGCAGATTTAAAGTTGAGTTTAACACTGAATTAAAATAAAAGTGTCAGGAGAAGAAAAAGGCAGACATTAACAGATTTTTGGTTCTATAGGTGTCAGTAGACCACAGGTAACTAAATCCTGACAGGACAGACAATAAATCCAACCCTTTAATACTAACATGTTGTTCATTTGTTCAGTAAAAACACTGTAAGAGCAGATCTGAATGACTCAGTGAGGATAAAACAGCCAGGAGGCACTTCACGAGGATCAGCAACCTTCATCCCGTCTGGATCTACGGTTTCCTGCAACACTAAGGCATCTGGGTCAGCGCCACCCAAGTCCCAATAAACCTTAAACTATTTACAAGTGATGAAATGTTTTAAATACAAACGTTAGCAGTGAAATCATCACAGACATTCAGATTGTCTGCTTCCTCCTCCATCACCAGTAAGGTGGTGTCAGTAGAGAAATAAAGCTTTCTGTCAGCGGCTCATGGGACTCTCACATGTTTCACTCAGAAGCAAGCAGCCGAACTTTACAGAGCAAAAGATTTTAGGAAATAATTGACCAAAAAAAGCTAAGATTTGTATTTATTTTTACAAACTATAAATATCTTTAAATATGAAATCTGTCTCTGTGGACATAAGTCAGTCAGGGACAGTAACAGCTGGGTCCGTCCCTCAGGTTCTCTGACACCTAATCATTCACACATGGAACAATTATGATGCTGAGTTACTGCCAGCTTTTCAGTCCTAAATTAAATTTTATTCAATCTTGGTGCATTCATATCAACACAAAGTTGGCTTTCTAATGTGTGAAGGTTAAGAGAAACCTCACTGTCCAATCTGAAAACTGAAGCATTTTACTGTTTGTTTGGATCTAAAAGAGGAGGTGGTTCCTTCATCGGAGCGGAGCAGCTTCTGCCTCAGTCCTGGAAAAAAACAAAAAAACAACATTCATATTGCCAATCTGCAGCAACAAAAACAAAACAGAAATCCAGACACAGGCAGAGCTCGGTGATGCCAGGTGCTACACGGATCACTGCATAATGTTCACATATTGTTCACCTGTGGAAGCCACACATCAACACCTTATTTATAAATCTCTACTTGGTTTGGCTCCAAATTATTTCAATTCTCTTTTATATAGATCTATTAATTCCCATTCTTTACGCTCCAATAACACTTTTTTTTTTGCATGTTCCACGTTATCGAACTGAAAAAGGAAAGCAAGCTTTCAGTGTGACGGCTCCTTCAGCCTGGAATCAGCTCCAGTCTGAACTCAACATGTCAGAACTGATTTCACTGGACTTATTTCGAGCGATTCTTAAAAACAGGCAACGAGATTCTTTAAAACAGTGTCACTGTTTTTAAATTTATTTTATATTTTTCTACCTGTGTATATGCATTAATCAACTTGGTTTTTGTAACCAGGTTGCTGTGTACTGCAGATTTCTGCCCAGGTCCCCCTTGAAAATGAGATCTGGATCTCAACGGGGTTTACCTGGTTAAATAAA
>NC_051443.1:1252118-1262753 GCF_001649575.2 Kryptolebias marmoratus
CCACACATTTATCTGTTCTAAGCATCTATTCAGTGATTGGATGGGTTCAGAGTCACCTGGTGACATCGTGATGTAGAGCTGTGTATCATCTGCGTAGTTATGGTAGCTAATCTTATTTCCTGTTATAACCTGAGCCAGTGGGAGCATATATATACTGAAAAGTCGAGACGAGACGAGCTGTAATAAAAGCGTGTCATCTGTCATCTGTCCAACAACACAGAAATATCCTTATTTTACTTCAATAAGCATATTGTGAAAAGGGGAGCTGTCAACAAGCCTGGTGAAAGGTCAGAGGTCACTGTCGGAGTTTTAGGTTTTTCTGATTCAAATGGTTTAATCACCTCCTCACCAAATAATCAGGTTCTCCAGGAGCATGGCAACAAGTCATCCATTTAGAGCAAGAACACATCTAAAACATGCAAGAGAGTCTGACACCCCTGCTGTAGAGTAATACGGCTCACTGACTGAGGACAGGGACCCCCCTGAGTTGTTGCCACGACAATCACTTCCTGGAGACATCAACCAGGCTCTGAAGACATTGTTCACTCAGACCCGTAGTCAGCGTCTAATGTAGACCCTGGAATCTGTACTCTCCATTTTTAAACGGAGAACTAGATTGTTCTAAGATGCCGGATTCGGCCCAAACAACTGGAACACTGGAACGTGGCTGAGTTCAGGTTTTTGCCTCAGATGTTTAGAGTCTGCTGCCATGCTGGCGGTAACCAAGGGCAGCACAAAGATGGCCATTTCATCTAGCCATTCATTTTCTTTATCCTCTTTTCTGTGCAGGGTGATGGATGTTCAAGGTGCAATATTTTAATGTTACTGTAGGATTTAAGGAGCGGTACTCCTTCTGTGCAATTTTTTATTTTTTTCCAAATGTGTGAAACTGATATGTACATAGTGTGTTGTGCTACCACC
The DNA here is from genome assembly GCF_001649575.2 of Kryptolebias marmoratus. Classification (NCBI taxonomy): domain Eukaryota; kingdom Metazoa; phylum Chordata; class Actinopteri; order Cyprinodontiformes; family Rivulidae; genus Kryptolebias; species Kryptolebias marmoratus. The sequence goes on from NC_051443.1 coordinate 1,253,040, forward strand.
CCTTTGTTAAATATTACCTATACGTTTTTACCTTCATTTATTTTTATATCTTGCTCAGGGAATATGCAGTTTCGCTGTACTTGTTACACTGACAATAAAGGTATTGATGATGATGAGAGCTGGTGTCTGGGGGACACCCTGGACAGGTCACAAGTCCATCATAGAGGCTCACAGAGACAAACGAGACAAACAACCGTTCACGCTCTCACTCACACCCAGGTAAATGGGAAATGGACTGTCCTTATGTAGCACCTTTCTAACCAATCAGGCCACTCAGAGCGCTTTACAACAAATCTGTCCTCATTTACCCGTCCACACATTCCTACAGGAATGAGTCTCTACGAGTTTGGCCATTCCAGTGTCCTTGTATTTCAGTGGAGCCAGTATCTTACCTGTGAGTCTTAGAACAGGATGGGTTTGCCAGCAGTTTTGTCTTGCACATACGAGGTGAAGCGCTTGAGGAACTTCGGGTACTCCCTCTTTGCTACAGCTCTGAGCACGGAGGCAGGAGCCCACCCCCCTGGATTCACTGTACAAACACAACATACCAACATTACACAGTGCTGACACCAAAGGTAACAGGCAGCAGTTCATGCATTTGGTATTTGCTGTACACCCCTACAAAGCCAAACTAATGAAACCTATTAGACAGGAAAAAACTCAGCTCAGGTGGAAAACACTTTGGCACGTGAGCTGGTGAAACATTTTAATAAAACCTTTTCTTTAGACAGGCTAATATGTAATAAAAAATATATATATTTTTGCCATATTTGCCTTGCTTAAAATGTGATGCCACACAATGACCAAAACAACACTTATAAATTTAAAAAAACTTTTTTTTCTCGTTTTTATGGAAATCACTGAACTAATTATTTTTTTATTGTAACGCTCAGTAGTGAGAGGGTTTTCTCCAGATCGAGGGCATCATGTACTTGTGGGAACTTTCTAATGAAACCCAGAGGACGCATGAAACAACCATGTTTCCTTTGTACATCCTGAGCACACAAGACATCTCTCCTGACACGCTTTAAATACGCACAGAGATCCAGCTACGTCTAAAGTGTAAAAACTCTGACATCTGGCATTAGCACTGAGTTGAAGAGTAGTGGGACAGTGTGTGTGAAGATGTAAGCTGTCCAGATTAAACCTTCACACGTGTGTTTCTCACATAACCACTGCAAACACAGAGGCACTTAGAGGTTTGGTAGAAGGCTGTGAAACTGTAGTTGAACCAGCAGAAAACAGGAACCAGTGACTTGTGATGATGACTGGGGGCACACAGGCTCAATGCGTATGAAGGGTTACTGTAGCAGCTTGTAGTTTCTTCCTGACCAGCTGTTCATTGAATGAGCCATGAGCTGAAGCAAGTGTTGGTTAGATGCATTACACATCCAATAATTTCCTCCCACACAGCGGGCAGCTCGGCTCCTCTGATGCTGGGACTTCCTGTGAGATCAGCAGCTGGATGGGTGTGGGCGATGTGCTACGACCAATCACACCTCAGATGGTTCATTGGGCTCTCTAAATACACTCTCTTTGCAATAATAATAAAATGATCCAATAATAAGGCTAAAATCGTTGTTATTATTTATATTTTTTAGAAAAGGTTTTGTAATTGCAATTGCAAACACGTAGCTGTAACACTTATTTCTCATGTGTCTCTGGTTTTCACATGAACTGTAGAAACAGGACAGGCCAGTTATGACTGCACACATTTCATTATTCATACATCTGGAGGTTTGTGTGGAAATAAACAGCCTCTGAAAGGACACACTGTTTCTGTCCTCTGATAGGCACCACATTCTGCTGATTGTAAAATGAAATAATGTTAAAACAGCATTCTGATCACAAAAAACATCCAAAGCCAGGTGTGAAGATGACAACCTGCAAATACACACCGTTGGCAACATAAGTGATTTTACACATGATGTTGTTCCTGCTGATCTCCTTGTCTCCTTCTGGTGGACTGACCAGGGTCTGGCAGATCATGGCGATGTTGATCTTTGCACGGACACATCTGCTGGTTGGCTGTGCAGAGAGACGGAGCCAAGAATGAAGACAAACATGCAGTGGTTTGAACAGTAAATTGAAGAGTCCAATGAATGTGAGCTGGCAGTTCTCACCTGTGCATCATTGTGATCCACAGAGAAGTTACAGACGAGCCACGTGTCTGGGTCATTCTCATTGTTGGCCACCATCTTTCTCATGGCAGAGAGGTACAACACGTCCCTCTGGGAAGCAGGCCACACCCGCTGCAACACAGGACATCAATGTTTCACAAGAAAGTAACGTCTCAGGACAGACCAGCCAGTTGTTTGAGAATTTAGCCTGCAGCTCTCACCTTGTGTGTTTGATAAACAATTACTGCGTTGTCTGATAACGTCTCCACAATGTTGAAGTTTTCAATGGTAGCTAAAGAAAGAAGCAGTTTTTAATGTTATTGCTGTAGCTGAGTGCCTGCACGTGGCCTTCATATGGATTCAAAGACCTACTTTCCCAGTCATTGCGGTATGCAGTGTCCCAGAAGTAGTGGCAGACCTCATGACCAGTCACCCCCTTCACTGAATGAGTGGCCTTTAAAGGATCCAGTACAATCCCGTTCTCCTCCACCTCCCTCCTGTACACCTGCAGGGAGTCCACCACATGTAGCTGAAATCACCTGAAACCACACTTTTACTGGTATTCACTCGGACACTGGTCCGACTTGTAATTCCACATTAATATTATACTGAACAAAAATCTGAGGCCTTTGAAAATGATATCCCATTTCAGTGTGAGATTCAGGAAGTGTATTAGAAAGAAAGTACCTTCATCTCTCCTTCTTCTACAACCAGCTGCCAGTTGGCATCTCCACCAACATCCTGCAGAGAGTATGTCATGTGATTCTGCACCATCTCCTCCACCTACAACACAAGGCAAAGGACAGACAGACAAGGAAATATTGATTCCATAATGAGTTGAAAAATGGGAATTTGAGTCACTGTGTGCCAAGAACCAGGCAGAAACAACAGAAACACCTTGAAACCTGAGCGCACCGAATCATGGGGCAATAAAAACATTACAAACCCTGTGCCAAAATGTTGAACAGAATTCGTTAGAAAAACACTACATGGTACTACTAAAGACAACGAAATAAGCAGAAAGTAATTTCTGTTTTAGAGCTGCCCAAAGCATGTTTATGAAACAAGATGGTAATCCCTTCAGAGCTGAACATGATGCTCTGCTGCCTCTCAAAGAAACGATGACTTACTTGGCTTTTTGTGGTAATAACAATCAGCTCATACACAACACACCGTCACATGTCCAAAAAGGAAAATGAAACCTAATCCAGAGTGACTGACTGCAGACAGGAAGTGCATCTGTTCAAATTAATGCTGTCTTGATTTAACTGCAAGTATTTGTTCAGAACCCCAATCAAGGCAACTCTTCATGGATCAGTATCGCAGAAGCTCCCACACCCCACCCACAGTCTTTGACCTACTGTCCATGTCTTATGTCCTAATACAGCAGCTGTTGTGATCTAACAAGGATTTGAAAACACAAAAGAAGAGCAATTCAGGAGCAAGTCACCAAACAGGCTGCCAGACCCTCAGCTTTGTGCTGGGTCAACTGGAGGTCTTTGATATTGTTTCTTTTTAAAAAGGGGGAAAAGATTAAATTTATCACCCTGGATGACCAACCCTTCACCATGGAGGAGAAATCAGGTTTTTGTTGCCTTTTGGAGCTCTTGGAGCCACAGTCCTACCCTCCCAACACAGGGCTTCCAGAGATGGATAATAAAAGTTTACCTGGTATTTTCTTTCCTTGAAAAATTAAAACAGGTTTTCTTTGTTGCAGTTGGTTTTAATAACTAATGTACTCGTAGTCTGTAATCTCCAAGTCTGTGCTGTAAAAATAATGCAAGTGTCGTATTGAGTCAATCCCAAGTTTTTAAATGACTAGAATTGGTATCTGGGATCAAAAAATCTTGATTCATCTCTGGTTCAAATCAATGAAATGAAAATAGGAGTGTTCTCAGAGTGACATGGGCCCTGGTGGCTGAAACGTTACACACTTAAATCAGTATATTCTCCCTGTAGGAGTCCTGCTCAGTTATATCTGTACACCTCGAATGTGACAGAAATAAGATAATCTACACTAAAATGTCTGGCTATTTTCAGGACAACAAAAATACAAAAAAAGAACCTTGAAAGGTTTAAAACCAGGCAGCAAAACCTAAACTGCTCCATGCAAAGCTTGAAAGTGTCACACAACAAATTCTCCGTTTAGTTGGTGATAAAGAAAACTCATGCTTGTATCTGTTATATTGTGTTAGTGTTTTAAAATGGCCATGCAAAGATGACACTCAGACTAGACAAATGAAAGAAAGCAGAATAAGAAGCTAGTCTTTGATAGAAAGTTACCTCCGAGCTGAATCTGTGAACATCAACAGGAGAAGCCCTGACTACCTTCCTATAAGGCTAAAAGGAAAATGAGAGCACAGATTGATGAATCAAAAAGGTATATAAGAAATGTAGGGGGGGGCATGTGGAACGAGTGAAGTTTGAGGGAGTGAGACATTTACCAACCTTGTCAGAGAATCTGTGTGTGCCAGAGCTGGAATAGATCCCTCCATGAGAAACAGGACTGGATCGATGTATCCTCGTCTTCTCCGTTTGACACTGAACACAAACAGACAGGTGAAGCTTGTTTACGTCACTGTTTACATCCAGAGAATATTCATCTTTTAAAGGTGCACATTTAACATCAACAGCCTTAATGAAGGGGTGAAATACGATCTCGAGGGACTAAAACACTGCCAGATTTCTGGTCAAGTTGAGCTCGAAACAAAACAACAAAAAAGACCTTTTCTGGCAAAATTATTAGTGAAGACGTCTCTTAACTGGTTTGTGTGGCAGCAGGTTAAATACACACGTCATGCACTAGGACCACATGTTAGCCTCTGCAGCTACGTGCTGAGAGGAAGAGTTTCTGTCACACATTTATATACAACAACAAAGTTCAGAGTTCACATGGTGGAATGACTGAATTTATTTATTTTAAATTTTTTTACCTCCACCTCAAGTTTGATCGACTTTTTCTTTCACAAGAGGTTCAAACTTCATTTTGTCATCTTCAGACTACCATTTCTTCTTGTAATTTTAATGTGAACTTTGCGCTGGTGGAAAGTTTCAGTCACAGAAAATTCAAAAAAGGTATTGAAAGCAAAGACTTGACTTCTATTCTGTCGCTGAAATTCAACCTGGAGCTTTAAACTGCATGAGATGCTCTGAACTGAAGAAGCTAAACATCTTCAGCTACTGAATACAACTCAAGCTGCTTTGTTTTTGAGAACCTTTGTTTGAAACAACAAAAGTTAATGTCATATTTGTGTATGCATATTTTGACCTAAGACATCTGAAGAACAAGGTTTTTTTTTCTTTCAAAATAAAATTGAACCAAAAAGTTGGTCCTTGATGAGATTTGTACTTTTTCCCTCTTGTGACAGTGAGTTTGACCGCCTTCTAATGTCTGAAAAACTCACGAGGAATCAGACAGGAGAGATGCCTATTAGCTGAGACTTTGGAAAATCTTAGTGTTGAAAACTCATTTTGCAAGCCTAAGATCTTGTCTTGTCCAGTCTCGTAGTAGAAGTGTCTCGGCTTTGAGGTCCTTTTTACCTGTTCCTCGATCTTATCTTGTCTATCAAGAGCAGCTTCCACTGCATCAAAAAACTCATCTTCATTGATCAAGCTGTTTGGACCTTCCTGTAAGCAACGAGAAACAATTACCCAAACAGTTCATTTACAATCTATTGTATGAGATAAGTCAGTTATCTTACTTCATAATCAGGACCCCCAAAGTGAGACTTTTTCTTCAACTCATTGAGGGCTGACTTATAGCTTTCTTCTGTTCTTCGTCTCTTTTCCATCTCCTACATGAGCACACAGATCGTACAGCTGTGAGGACTGGGCTCAGAAACATATGGACTTAAATCAGATGGTTTGAACGTGACAGCAGACCTTGTCCAGTCTCTTCTGCCAGCTGTCTTCTCTCTTCACCATCAGGTCGATACAGTGGGACAGAGTGGCTAAAATCCCAGCTGTGGTGGCCTTAAATGTGATAGCCTCACCCTTAAAGTCTATGCCATTCATTTCCTTCGGACTCAAGGAGTGAAACACTGCAAGAGAAGAGCAGAACAACTCCAGTTAATGCTAGGAATGAGAAAGAGCAATGATGAAAAGTTACAGGGAGTCCATATTTCCCACCACCATGCTGTGAAGGCTGAGCTGTAGTTGTTCTGGTCAAACCTTGTCTCACTGGTTCATGAGAACAGGCAGACGGAGTTAAAGCAAATAGTTATTGCGAAAGTTTTAAGCAGAGATGTTGTGCAATGAGTGGCACTAGGAGTTTGTGTTGGGGACGACTCCCAGCTACTACAACACCACATTTGAGCTTAATAGCTGTAAAATTGGCCAACTCATAGTCATCTGTGTGTTTGCAGAGGTAGCCATCATCAAAAAGTTAATCAGTTGTAGATGTAGATCCAGTGATTACTTCCATCTACTGGTTTTATGAGATGCTTTGCTAACACTACAGACAAACAAACACATACACACACAGGAAAAAAACTGGCTGGAGGCACCAACTATTGTTTACATTGTCATAAACATACTGTAGGTTTGCACCCCTCCTTTAGAAAATCAGGGCGAGCCTGCTTCATCTGAGTGACACGACACACTGAGCACACGATCATCTGTAGCAACGTGGAAGTTGTTTGACAAAGTAACCAAGTGTTTGCTTGAACAATGACAATGTGTAATACAGCACACAATAAAGCATTTCACATATTGAAAACTGTTGCTGCTCTGAAATACTGTTAGCTGGACTCCACCAGAAGATGGCAGGTTCTGAATAACTGAGATCACTCTGATCACTGTCTGCTGCACATAAGACACAAACATAACAGACTTATCACTCTAATTATTAAGAACACAACAGTTTCCCTCTCACTGTGACTTTGGAAAAGCAAACATTAGGGAGTATTTTTAATGGTAAATGAACAGTCTTTGTAGTCAACCAACCACTCAAAACACTTTAAAACACATTCTGCCCTCATTTACCCATCCATATATCCACTCCCATCCTAACCCTAACCCCTCCACATCACTCTACTGTATCTCTACAAAGCTGAGCTGTAGTCCAATCAGTGCTTTACATCACATTCATACACACATCAGAGGCAGTGAGGGGGTCAGTGTCTTGCCAAGGGACACTTGGACGTGTGGCTGCTGCCAGGAATCAAACCTCCAACTGCTCGAACCACTGAGCCACAGCCGCCACATTTAGGGGAGAGTTCTGCTCATACTCACATTTCTCTTTGCTCCCATTGTTGTTGTGCAGAAATTCTCCATCTGTGCGGGTGTTAGGAAAGTCATCTTCATCATCCTCCATGACTGAAACAAGACAGTAAGACTGAGATGGGAATTGCCAAAAGAGCAATTGCTTCACGCCTTTGTCACAGGACCCTTGTGAAAGTAAAGGTTTTTGAACAAAGTAACGCCTCGTGCCCCCAATCCCAGCAGAGTCTGACTGACAATTGTGTGGTGTCAGAAAGGAGAGGAGAACAAAAGCAGGGTTTCATCCTCGGGCGCTCTGCCGGGCGCAGACTGCTGTGAACAAATGTTGAGGAGGCTTACAGAATCACTGCTGTGTGAGTCACTCCCTGCTTCTTTCTGCGAATCGGGAAAAATATTCTTTCAAAAACTTTTCCGAAAAAAAACGTGTTTTTCCTTTAGGTTCCAAAAAGTCACTGAGATGATATAATTCCAATTTTTGTTAGACTAATTGTATTTTTTTAATCATATTATCCATTAGCTCCTAATATGCCCCCAAAATAAAAAAGATCAACTTAATATCTCATTGACAAACTTCCTAAAAACAAACAAAAAAGATTTTAATTTCTCAATCTTTAATGGCAAAAACAATCTTCATGTCCAGGGAGTTCAAACTAGAACATATTTTTAATTTGTGTTTGAAAAGCAGTAAATTAACTGATTAATCTACTTAGTTCCAGCACTAAAAGAAACTGTACAAGCTAATAGTTTTAAATGAAAGAATAAGTAGAGAAGAGGCGCGGCGCGGCCGGTCCGTGAGGGCAGGTGGAGCACAGCCTCACCTGAAAACAATAAAGTCACTCAACACACAAAGTAAACTATGTGAACTACATAATTACTCAGCTTGCTTCTGTGTGTTTTTCAACAGTTTTAAATGAAATTTAAAATGCTTTTTAGGGCGGTTCGTTAGTAGATTTAACTTACAGCCTGTCTGCAGGTGTCAGCTACAATAGAGTCTCATAGGGGTGGGACATTTTTCTAACATGTTTAGCCGTAATTAGTACATGTGACACCATGACTGTGGGGCTTAAAGTCCCACATATCTACTGCACAAAATACAACGTGGCAACTTCTGTAAACGAGGTCCTGCTGGCTTCAACAATGAGAGAAGGCGGGGACAGTCTATGCTTTAGATGTAGTGAGGTCAGAAGAGATCCCCTTCGCTGCCATCAATAGTCCTGAATTTTAAGACTGACTTTAATTATGACAGCAAGAATCCACTGTAGTCTTTGTTCAAACCACAACAATGAGAAAAGAGTGTGTGTGGTTCTTACTTTTGTCTCTCTGCAGCTCATCCTTGGACACAGCATCTGCACAGCTATCAAAGTATTTCTGAAGCGTGTCCACCTGCCTGCACAATATATCTCTGAACGTCTCCATCTCTGCCAGCTTCTCTCTCAGGCTGTGACCCTTCTGAAGAAACAAGAAAGCTGTTTGTCAACTTTGTCATCAACAACTGTGCAACATGTCCTGTGTGGATGTACAGACAAAATCAGTTTGTGTTTCAACAAATGTCCAAAGAACCTCTCAGGCATCCCTCATGTGTGCTGATGCAGTGGCTGTCAGTGAAACCACACCTTGAAGGAGGACGTGGAGGTGGCAGAGAAGCCACTGGTGGCTGATGTGAGCGACAGCATGGAGCCGTGTCTCCGCAGACTGGACTCTGAGCCATATCCAGAGTCGGCCTGTGGAAGAGGGGAAATAATGAACACTTTTAGTTATGTTAGATAATCTTTGAGTGTGAGAACACAAACAGCTGAGTTTCAGTAATTTTTATTATTTACTGCAGGAAGAATTCCACACAGAAAAATGATGATCAAATGTCATGTTCCTTCATATTGTATTGCCAGAGTTAAATGAACAGCAGCACCACGTCACTGAGTCACTGGGCCCGGCTGCAGAGCTGAAGCCATCTTCCTGTAAACCTTTCTTCTTACAGAACAGCCTGACAGCACAGAGGGAAGGCTAAACTACTCTGTAGCTCTTTGGTTCCTCAGCAGCAGCTCTGTGCAGTTTTCATCAAAAATAAGAAGGAAGTGAATGCCTATATTTGGAAGCACAATAGGAAAAGCTGATTGTAGCAGTTCTGTTGTCCAGATTTTGGTAATATGCAAAACAAAAAGTCAGTAACTGAATGATAATATTAAGACAAGATACAAACTTATCAGTTTGTCCTAGTATTTTGTTAGCCAATTTGTTACTTCTATGTTTTAAGTTCTAGCCATTCAGTGTGTGTTTTTTATGAAGTCCACTAGAAAATTAAACTAATTACTATTTTACAAGTTTAAAATTGGATGGACGGACGGACGGGCGGGCGGATGGGTGGATGGACGGATGG
>NC_051443.1:1263043-1285330 GCF_001649575.2 Kryptolebias marmoratus
GGTGGATGGGTGGATAGATGGGTGGATGGATGGATGGATGGATGGGTGGATGGATGGATGGATGGGTGGATGGGTGGATGGGTGGATGGACGGATGGATGGATGGACGGATGGATGAAGTCAGAAATGTCTCTTTTGACAGTAGAGGTTGCAGAGCCCTATTCCCTATAATTCACTGAGAAGAAATACAGACGTGTCCCTTTAAAAGACATTTCCAATATCTGCCACCAGGGGGCATGTGAACGCACACGACTGGGATTGAGTGAGACGGAGGTTACTGTAGGTCAATGACCAGAAGTAGCTTGTGCTGTGTTCACATGGATGTCAGTCACTGTTGATGGGCCTTTAGCCACACACTGCATGCTGCCTGTTTATGTGAGGGCTGCTGAATCTGTTAGATAAAACACCAAGACAGCTGTTTGTTGCAGCTATAGTGATAAAAACAATAAATTAAAATGTATCAGGTGCTGTGTCTCACTGACATGTTTTAGGATGCATGTGATGGAGGAAACTGTGTGAGACCAGGGCCTTAAAGTGAGGCTCATGATAAAAGTCAGACTACATAAATGTAAGCAAACGTCAGATAAGACATGGAAGAACAAAAAGGAAACAACAGGCTTTCAGACTTTTTTCCTGTTTCCTGACCCAGCATTCCTGGAAAGAGCACATATTGCCCCGTGCCTTTCATTCCAGTTTCAGACTACGATCATCTTATGCTGAGAAAAGACACAGCTGTAGGAGTTTAGGTCAAACTCATGTGACAGTACAAGACGTCATGCTCACAGTATGTGCTGTGAATGATTGTGGGCTAGAGCTAGAACAAAAGTTTCTGCTACACTGATAAAGTTTTTGTCATTTTTATGATTGTTGATATCAATTAGCTGCAGCGGCCATCTTGAATTGTAGTGACTCCAAAGATTAATCAGTTGGAGATATTTCTGAAAGTTTCCTTAAAATCTGTCCGATGGTTCATGAGATATATTGCTAACAAACCAACCAGTTAATGCAAAAGTTTTAAACAAAGGTTTTGTGTAATCTGTTAGTGGTGGGATATGTGTTCAGATACTACAACACCACATTTTAGGTTTTAATCTGCATAAATGTCTAAGTTGTATTCATTGTTATGTTTTTTTTTTTGTTTTTAAGATCAACTGGCTGTGGCAGCCATCTTAAATTGTAGTGACTCCAAAGATTAATCAGTTGGAGATGTACAGCCAATGATTACTTTCTGGAAGCTTCTTTAATTTTTTTTCCTAACAAGTGTATGAACATACACATATGGAGAAAATCAAATGTCATTTGTCCTTCTATTCCTTTAAATCACCATAAAAGATGGTTACATAGATTTAGTAAAGCTAACATCCACAGCTTCTATAAACAGTGATGGTCTCCAAGAAACGAGTGCTGTTTCACATTTGGATTCTGTCCATCTGTGAACTTTCTGATGACTGTTGCTTTAGTTACAGTGTGTTGTCTCTCCCTGGCAACACTGGCAGTTGTGAGTAATGTGGCTCAGAAAGGGAAGCGGGGCCTTCTAAGAAGAGGAGTTTTCAGTGGTGACTCATTATGGGTGGGCTGGCCGAGCATGCATGCATGCGTGTGCACGAGATTCTCTGCTGCTTGGATTAGTAGGGAGGGGTGAGGACAGGCAGGGATTTCCCAAACAGCACAAAACAAAACAAATAGTGAGCAGCATGTTTTAGGAGACAGTATGAAGACTGTGTGTCTGTGTCTGCATTCAAGATTAGGTTACCCTCAGTTATTCATACCAACACCAGCTGTAACAAAATGTGAATTTCTGTCGGTCTGTTGGTCCAAGTTTTCTCTAAAATTGAACTGATCTGTACGTAATTAGTTATAAAAGTGAAGGACTTTTGTTGTGAATTGGCATTTTATAATTAAACTGACTTAGATTTAATTGAATTAAAACAGTACAATTTGAATTTTATGGCAGCAACTCAGGGCAACAATAGGCTGTGAAAGTAAATGGCACCAATAGGAAACAGCTGGAGGAACATTTTGAAACTGACAACAGGCCAGGAAGAGGATGGGGTATTAAATAAATGTTTTTAGAGAGGCTGTCTCTCAGAGGTAAAGATGGGCCACCAGTCCAGTCCAGTCAGAAGTCAGACTCTGGTCCAGGTTTGGCCACTTCACCTGCAGGATACATCATGATCTTCCACCAGTCATTGCACAAAAGCAAACCTTTTAGGATTTAAAAAAATCATGCTTCTTTTGTAAAGTTTATGTATGCAAATACTTTTGATCACAACTGCACATACTTGCTGTAAGAGAATTCTTACAAAACTCCTACAGTCCTACAGGCTTGGCAAGAAACGCACCAGTGGTGGGGGGATGATTACTGCTGCCTGGACTCCTCCCTTCTCCGTCTTCTCTTTTCTGATACTCTAACAGAAACACACATGCACATTCCCAAATCTAACCATGAATGAGGTGATAATTATTTGACAAGAACTCAGCAGTGATACAGTATACATGACGCACCCTGTGCAGCTCGATGGAGTCAATCCACTGGTTCCTGTGCTCGGGGTCCTGCGCTCTCAGGTACCAGATGCTGTCGTTCACACTTATGTCCAGCCGGCACTCATCAAACTCATGGGGCTAAATGATATACATACAAAAAAAAACAGTATACAGGACAAAAAATGGGTTCATTATAATTAGCATGTGTCATTCTGTTAAATGAGGCCAGTTATTAGGGCCAGACTAAATGGATTTTTGTTACAGACATCCTAAACTATTTTAAACACATTAAAATACAAGTCTTTAAAATTTCTAGAGATGTTCCAAAGACATTTGAACACAGCTGTCCACAGTATTCAGTCTGGACTTCTTCCAGGTGTTTTTCAGCCAGCCACTGAGCAAAATGTACAGAAGATCAGTGGATTGTCTACGACAACTGTGGCCGAAATTCTCCTTGGACATTTCACAACACAGACACAGAAACAACATAAAACAATGAAAAACACTTTTTTATCATTATTAGGCTGTGTGTATTTGGTGTTGTTTAAAATCCTTCACATTAGATAAAAAAGATGAAAATCGTTTGCTGCTTTACAAACAAATGAGTAATTGCTAAAAGGTAATATTTACTGATTGGTACCATTTTCTCTTGACTTGGATGTTGCAGTTCAAACAGAAGTGTTTGCTGTATGCTATATGAAACATGTTGTAAAAAAAGGAGGATTTCCTCATAGTTCTTTCTGCATCACATCCGGCTGAAGGTCTCCACATCCACTACACCCCCTGCCTTTTATTTCAGGCTGTGAGGAAGGAACTTCAGCAGAAAAGTTCCTCTCTCACAGCCAAATAAATGCTATAAGTATCACATCAACACAAGAAAATGTATAGACCAAACTGTCCGCACATTCTCCCAAACCTTTTTGGTGTTTCTGTGTAAAAATATGCATTTAGTTTCTTTCTAATGTACTTTGAATGGGATTAGAAAATTTGCATTCAAATGTTTTATTCTGCTCAAGAGAGCAAGGGGAATCCACCAATATAAATATCTCCTCAAACTACTAATCTGCCCCTGTGTGGGACAAGATGAGTGATAACGTGTTTTAATACTGGAAGCTCAGCAATCAACCACAATCTCAGTGATGTGAATAAAAAGATATTCTGTGCATTTTAGAGATATAAAAGCCAAAGAGGAGTTTCCTGTAGGAAAATAAGTAACAGATAATTAGTCTTTTAAAGCTGTTTTGCTGAAGCAAGCATATTCCTAATAGCTATCTGGTACACTCCAAGTATTCTGAATTAGCTTTAAAGCAGAGTCTGAGTGTATATGTTTGTGTGTTGGAAGATACAGAAGTGTACTTCAATAGGGTCAAATTAAAGGTGGGGGCTGCTGACAAAGGTGGCTGCAATGTGGGATGGAGTTGAGCAGAAAACAGTTTTGCATATGGAAATAGGCTGCGATTTTCACAAACTAGTTGTGCAAAATCCAGTCACACAACTTCCTGGTCACTGATTGCAAAAACTCTGAATTTTGTGAGACTGCATCATAAAAGTCTAACTAGTCTCCAACAGTTGCAGCCCAGTGAGATGCTAGCTTAAACTTCTCTCAAGGTCCCATCACAGGATAAAGAGGGAAGAAGAAGAAAATACCGAATGAGCAAGTACACTCCTGTGATTGGTTATAAGAAAAAAAGTCATATAGGAGGTTGTTATATGCTTATTTTATGCTGACCACAATACAAAGAACACACATGGGATCCATCTTTAAGTCCAAATGTTAAGGACAAATAAAACAATATCTTCATAAAACTGGAAAGATAAAAGCTGCTTTTTTCTCTGACAAACATCATCAGCCAGGCAGACAATAATTAACAGCTGTGGGCTTTGTTTAATCATTACAGTTGTGAATTTTAGGGAATATTGGATCAAAATAATGTTGAAAGAGAAAAAAGGATGAATTAAATTTCAACTATTTTTGTCTGCCCACAAAAACGTTTAATAAAAAAAAAAAAAAGAAAAAAAGGCAATATCTAAAAATGCTATACTGTCTGAGACAAGATCTTTACCAGTTTCAGGAGCAATCTGTCACTCAGTGACAGCCACCGCTCAAAGAAGGCCTGAACACTGAAATACTTCAGAAAAACCAATGACCCACTTTAGTCTCTTTAAGAAGATTTCATTGCCCCAGTGTGACTCAGCCATGCTGCCAGGCATCTGGGCAACACATGCTCCAAGCCAGTAATACACAACATGTGAACGAAGCCTGAAAGAGTCAGATGCTTGTTCAAGTGTTAGCAGCAGCAGCACTGGCAGAGATCAGCCCTGAATGCAGACAGAGACAAGAAGAGGAAACACAAGGGAGGAAGGAAACTAGTGAAGCATCCAAAAAGCTTGCAGAAGAAAGTTCATTTATCACTGGACAACTTTACTCACAGTCCATCTGAGTGAATGGTGTGTAAAGCTACACTGGATATACAGAACAGTATCTATGTGTAGTCAATGAGACTTGAGTTATTTGGTTGCTAGGAAAGGGAGAAACCTTGTTTACCTTGATCACCTTGGGAGCACAAGGTCAAATAGCTGAGGAATGCAAGAATGGACTTTGAGAGAGGGCAGCTGCGATCCAGGGTGACAGGCTGCTCTGAGAAACAACATGGGATGCTGGAAATGAGCTGTCGAGGTGAAAAGTAAGCCAGGGGGGAAAAGATGGAATGGGAAGTTTGTATACCTGCATACTGAGGCAACAAAACAACACATACCTGTTGTCCAGTCCCTTACATAATGCTGTGTTCAGGAGAAGCAGTTTTATACGAGCAGATGACTACAATCACACACTTTCAGCTAAGTTACCAGATAATAGTTAAATATGCTTCACGGTAAAGAGGAACTAATCAAACAGGAAGTAAGTTGTTATCTATGTTATTTTGGAGTCATTTTTAAAGCTACTGTATACAATATTTTAAAACAGGTTTAAAAAATGCACTGTGGGAAGAAATATAATCCCATTTGAGCAGTTTCAGTTTCACAGCGAGTCTCACTGAAACATCATGGAAGAGTTTTTCCCTTTACTAATTCTGGGAAGCCTGTTGTCAGCCTTGGCTATTTTTGCTCCTCAGAGGTCTATGCCAGGGGTATTTTTGATGTTTGTCAAATGTTCCTTTTTTGTGGGGTCCTGCAGTGGCTTATATTTCACATTCACATCCTCAGTGAGAGTTTAAAACCAAGGCCTCAATATTGTGTATTTAACGGTTTTGGATATGTTTAAATCATCATTTAGAGGAGCATGTTAGAGGGCAGCAGGACAGAAGAGAGTAGAAGACTACTCAATAAAAACTCCAGAGTTTGTTTAAATATTTTGTGCAGCAAGTTATAAGATGCAAAAATGAAATGAGCTAAAACAGCTTGACGCCATCTCTGATCTCTTCAGAAATAAACTTCCTACTCAGCTTCAAAAGAGTCCCCTCTTTCCCAACAAACTTCTTTTATGGTGGTGTACGTGTCTGCAGTCACAAACTGCAAAAGTAAATGAATAAATATTAGTAATAATAGGAAAAAAAAAATCACTAAATGTTTTTGTTGCTATAATATTCAAGGACTTGAATAAATGCAAATATTTAGAAACCTTCTAAAGTTTTACTGAATTTAAATGTAGTATTTATCCATTCATTTTAATAAAACAAATGTAACCAGTAAAATGACATTTTATGAAGAGGAAATTAAATTTTACTGCCTTATTTAATCAACTTTGCCACTAAAGCCAATAACTAGAAAGGTTTTTTGTAGACTGGATCACTATGACAACTTTGGGGAGCAATTATTCACAGAAAGGTCAAAGAAAAAAGTCAGGCAAAGGAAAGCTCCATAAACAAGGGTGGTGGAAGACACAGTGTCAGTGAAATACACACACAGTGTCAGTATAAGACATATGGAGTGGAGTAACACATCCAAGTACTTGGCCTCTCTGCAATAATCCCACCTGCTTTCAGAGAAAACTCCTGATGATACACAGGAAATCCTTCCTGTCTGCAGCTGTGTAACTGTAACAAATCTTACCATATGTACGGGTAGTATGTAAAGAAACTTTTATCTAACCTTCAATAATTACTGTATCTGACTCTTATTATGGAGAGCATGGCGGCTGGGAGGTGTTCTCGCCTCCCAGCCTGGAGCCATTTTGGATGGAGTTAGCGTGTTCTCCCCACGCACGCGTGGGCTGACTCTGGGATCCTCCCACAAACCCAAAACATGCATGTTAGGTTAACTGGTCACTTTAAATTGTCCCTAGGTGTGAATGAGAGTGTGAATGGTTGTTTGTCTCTATGTGTCCCTGTGATGGACATGTGACACGCTTGTGTCCAGCGTGTCCCCTGCCTCTTGCATAGTGACTGCTCCCCATGACCCACAATGAAGAAGTGTGTAAAGAAGATGGAGTGATGGATGGGTTTTTATCCTTTCATTGTCCCTTTTTTTAGTTTTACATTATCTTATTTTTTAAAGGGGACCTATTCTGCTTCCTTGAACAAGTCAGGACAGGTCTGTCTGTGGGCTGTACAAAACATCTTCATTACATTTAATACATAAAATCATTCTCAGATATTGAGATTTCACCTGATCAGTTCTGCCTGCTTTGAGCTCATTTCAGAATGAGCGGTTGCAAATGAGCTGCTGTTGGCCACGCCCCCCAACTCAATGTCAAAACATAAAAACTCTCTGAAGGAATAAATGCTGTGGATCTGATCCACATTTATATTGTTATTAATTCAAACTCTGAGGATTCTGACTTTGGGACAGGGGCACTTAGTGGTTCTGAACCGACATTTGTTGAGTCGGACACCAGCAATCAGCAGGTCCAAACCCAAAAAGTGTCTGGACAGCCGCCTGGTAAAGATCCATTTTTTTGGGGGGGTTTTTCCCAGCCTTTCTTCTCTTTTATTAACACAGTTCTAATGTTAAAGTAGACAAACCTGCTGTGACTTTAACAGAGACGTGTTTCTGGGACAGCTGAGCTGTTCTAACTACAACTTTCTTTGGCAACATCACGGGGACATCGCCATCCAAAATAAACTGAAGCCACACAGCCCTGTTCTCCATGATGGGAGAACATGCATGGACACATGTTCTATACCGCTGCCGACAACAAAACATTTTCCTTTTCCAGCAGACATTGTTCAGCAGTAAAACCAGCAGAATCTTCTTGTAATGAAGTGGGCGGAGTTCCACTTGGGTTGCTAGGTGACGGGCTGGGCTTGGCTTGGGGTTGCTAGGTAATGGGGATTGTGATGCAACAATTCTGAGGTTTTTTTGAAACAGATCGTTTTGCAGAAACCAGAAAACATTTAGTTATTGCTAAAAACCAGCTGGGTGGGATTTTGTTTTGGTTTTTTGTTTTTTGCACTAGGACTGTTTCTAGAAGCTGTAGATTCCCAAATGAAAGTACAAAAACATGCAAAAAGTGAATTTTGCATAATAGGTCCCCTTTATTCTACTTTTATTTACCTTTACTTGAATGTTACCGCCCTGTGACAGACTAGCAATCTGTCCAGGGTGTCCTCTGTCTTTCGCACAGTCGCTGCTAAAGATAGCCACCAGCTCCCCGCAACCCGGAAA
Organism: Kryptolebias marmoratus; assembly: GCF_001649575.2. Lineage (NCBI taxonomy): Eukaryota > Metazoa > Chordata > Actinopteri > Cyprinodontiformes > Rivulidae > Kryptolebias > Kryptolebias marmoratus. Next base: position 1,271,131 of record NC_051443.1, read on the forward strand.
GGAGAAGCGGGTAAAGAAAATGGATGGATGGAGGATTGTTACCTTTAAGGAGGGGCTGATTCTGATCAAGCAGCACAGGATACCTATAAGTTTCTAAAAAGTGGTCATATACATCTGTTTATGTTGATTTTATTAACATCAACCTGGAGCTAGTCTAAAAAGGGCCTATAAATAAAAGTAAAAAGTTTTGTCTATGTTATCATTAAGGAAATGAAGTAAAGTAAATTATGGCAGCTCTATAACTGTCTGCAGAAAGACAGTCATCCTCAACAATCACTTCATTTATTTCATATTCTACTTACTGAACTGAAAAGTGATGACAGCAGAGCGACACATGGAAGGTAATAATTACATATGCTGGGAATGGATAAAGCTGAACAAATACATCCATCCATCCATTTTCTTCACTCACTTTTTCCTTTCTGGGTCACCAGGGGAGCTGGTGCCTATTTCCAGCAGTCCCTGTGCGCGAGGCGGAGGACACCCTGGACGGGTCGCAAGTTTGTGACAGGGTGAACAAATACAATCAATAGAAAGGCCTGCTTTTCATATATACTTTTTTATTCTTTTAAAAGACAGACAGTTTGAGTTTCTGTTGAACAATCCATTTAGAACTAAATGGTAATATATATATATATATTAAATGTGACTGAAATCTCAGAAATTCTTGACAGGATAAAACGTGTGATGAGCTCTCTGCTTTAATGACTACATTCTTCTAAGAGTCAGGTGCTGCATTTCAAGATCCACACAGTGACAACATCACGAGTGGGGTTGCTAGTTAAGTGTTACCACATAGCACGCTATTGCTAGAAGAGTCACCTGACCAGCTACTTCTCCTGAAGCACAACTTGGGATATAATCATGAGGAGGGTTTTTTTTCTGCTTTTTCTTTTCACACAAGAAGAAAAGGTTATAACCTGTGGTTTGCAAAACTCTGAGTAAAGCTTCACATCTGAGCTTAATAAAAGGAATACAAGAGAATCATGTGGTAGATGCCTGATTCAGATCTTACATCTCCAGCCTTTCCCCTAGGATTATCCAAGGGGATATTTTTTAAATATGTTGTAAAGGACAGTACTGTTGCAGAAGTTTAACTAAAATTATAGAATTCTTTTTCTCCTACTCCAAGAAAGAAAACAAACAAATAACAAAAACACCAATAATACTTACAGTAATGATGGCTTTGCTAAGGCAGAGGGAACCCCGACAGCCGTACTCCGTCTCATCCTGAGACTTGTAGTAACTCAGTGTGTTGTTTTTCAGCACAACCCAACGGTCCTGCCAGCCATGGATGTAGTTTGTCCACTGAAAAAACAAACACAAAAAAGTCATCTTTGAATTGTAATGGCTAAGAAAACACAAACATCTATAGAGTAAAATTAAAAGTTTTAGAAGCAAATATCACCTTCTAACAATAAATGTTAGTGAGACTAATTTGGTTCAAAGAGTAAAGAATCAAATAACAAATTAGTAAATAGATGTCAATAAATTTGTTGGTATCCTTCCACAACAATCAAAAACCAACTGATGTGACTGGAGCCAAAAACACTCCAGTTTTGTTTCATCAGTCACAAACCTTGTGGTTTGTCAACACAACATTCTCTCTGGCTTTTTAGTGTTTTTCTGTCAATAGTGGAGCCATCCTGACTCTTCTTTCTGGGAGTCCATTATGATTTTAAATGTGACAGAAAGTGATAAACCTTGACCTTTAGGATCAGCTTCAATGGTTTCTTTGGCTCTTTTTCTACCATCTGATCAACTTGGGGGTGCATTTCCTCTTGCCTCCACATCCTGGGAGGATGGCTACAGTCCTATGATTCTTGTACTTTTTAATAATATTGGCAGCTGTGGCCTTTACCTTCACCATGGATGTGTATAACCTTCTTTCTGAGCTCCTCAGACAGCTCTCACCTCTTCTTTTTCTGCTCCATGCACAAAACGATATGATTGTTCCTTTGAAATAAAAGCTTGACGCCATCAGTGATACTAATTAAGGCCAAACACTTAGTTTGAAATAATACTACAATGCAAAAATTATTATTCTCTTTAATGGTACAAACTCTGTTCATTTTATTTTAGCAGAACTTTGTAAAATAAACAACAAATCATTTCTTTCCACATTTTTGTTTATTCTATCACATACTAATGAACTGTAGATATACAGTACATTAGATAATTGCTTTTAATGAAATCACTTTTCACCAGAAATGAAGCATAGTATCAATGTGCTGTAAGGGTACCAACAAATTTATTTGCATCGGTTTATGAAAGTTGGATTTTGCTGTCATCTAAAATGTCTCCCAGTTCATGCTTAACCTTATTTACATGTAGCAAATACTATATAGTCTCTTTTTATAAAGGCAGTCCAATAAATCAGAACCTGAAACTAAAACAAGATCATCTCAAAATTGAATATATAATGGTTACTGTAGTTCAATTACATTTCAGGCATAATTAAAGAAAATGTTTTATCAGAGTTAACTGCATTTGTGAAAGAAACAGTGGATGAAATGTAAAATTCAAAGTAAGATATAGACTCTCACAAGATTTTTAATATGTATGGGACTTAGCATGTTTGAACAGATGAGTTTACTGAATGTGGATTTGCTTAATCTGACAATATGCTTGGGTAGTGGGTCAGCATGCAATCTGTTCAGACAACCAGTGTACACAGAGATTAATACCACATTAGCTTCCTCACAGCTTAGCGAGTTAAACCTGTGGTCAGCCTGTCTAAAACAAAGTTTAAACCAAGCAAGCTGTGGCAAATAGCAAAATAGGTTATTAAGTTGTTGTTGACTAGCAGCAGGCGTAACAGTGTTCACCACAAAAAAAGTTGTTGGGTCTTGTTTTTTTTACCCAATACACTCACTTCCCAAGATCAGTGGACAAGTGTTGCATCCATAGCTTTTCTGTATTTCAAACATAAACATCTACATTATGACCAGGCATCTGCTCAGAAACTATAAACATTTGCTTGTTATATTATAGCTAAAAGCAAAAAGCAATACATTTTTTGCCTGTGCCTGTGTGTTTGTTTGCCTGTAGCGTTAGCAGAATATCTCATGAACAAATGGAGGAGTTTAACAGAACTCTTAGAAAGAAATGAATGGATGCACATCTAAAACTGATGAAATTTTGGAGTCTACCCAATTAAAGATGGCCACCATAGCTAAGCAACCTTATTTAACACAAAGATGGATATGACTCAATTTTACAGATATTGAGGTAAAATTTGATGTGGTAGAAGCTGAGCATCATCCCAAACACACACTCCAAGTGTTACACATTGCACAATACTTGTGCTTAAAACTTTGGCATTATCTGTTGCTGTCAACTGTGTCTGTCTGTTAGTTAAATATCTCATGAACCACTGAACAGATTTGAATGAAACTTTCAGAAAGTCAGCAATGTACATCTGCAACTGATAAACTTTGGAGTCGACCCAATGCAAGAACACCACCACAGCTAATCGACACTCGTTAATATTACAGATATTGAAAAGAGTTTGGTGTGGTAGTAGCTGAGAGTCATCCCCAACACATTCTCAGAGCGCTTATTGCTGACCTCATATCTCATGAAATCACACATAAAGTCATTTAGAAGGTTTGACCGAAATGACGACAAATTTGTTATTTCTCTACACAAGATGATTTCAGTCTAAAACTTTGTCAGAACGAGGGTGGATGATGTGCATTTTCAAGGAATGTGAGGCATTTATTTTAGGTTGTATTTACAGTAGACATGGGCAGGGTTGTACAGCAGGCTTTCCATAAGCCCTTTCCTAATAACTGAACTACCAGCATCAGCAAACCTAAAGTAGCACTCCAAAGTCTGCACACGCCTATTCATTGAAAATGGCTCTGTAGGCTTGTCCACACTTTTATGTACAGGTGAAACTTAACTTAACTCAACACACTCAAGTGTGCATTTAGTAGATTTGGCAAACATAAATCAACAAGTTGTTTATATTTCTTGCAGCACTGACTGTGCAAACAATGGCCCAGTTGCTATAGTTACGTTTAAAAAAAATAAATGACTTTTAAAACTTATAAAGGTTCTAAGATATGAAAGCTTTGATTTCCACACCCTGCTGTAGCATTTCAATTCATCTAAGTGGAGCAATAACCATGTTATGCATGTTGATGTACTATTATCTTTATTTACCTTAGGGTTGTGTCGCTTAGCGGCAATAAAGTTCTTCTCATTATTCTTGTTATTACTACTACAGCACGATGTCAAATGTTCTGTAAGTACTCAAGATATTCCTGACCTGAAACATGCTATCATCTGTCATAGCGTTTCCTGATCGGACCTATTCTGAGAATAAAACAATACATATATGCATTAATTATCCGGATAAAGGGGACTTACCTTGCTAAGGACTCCGCTGAACTCGGCGATTCCGACGGGATGTCCGTAGTCTTCTCTGGGCTCCAAGTCTTCCTCAGAACCGGAGGAGTTCCAGCTCTGGTTGTCTGACATTTTTCTTAGAAATACGTAACTACAAATAAAAAGGAAACCGACGACGCATACGGTTGCTGAGATAAGTAATCGAAATGGTCATTTATTTCTGTCTGGTCATTCGGTGTCAAGCAAAAAGAAGCAACAGTTCAGGGAATTATTGAGTCATTATCGACTCGCTAATAGCACGGCTAGTTAACCAAAAATAGCCGAGCGCTTGACAGATCGATAGCTAGCTCCCACCGGGAAGCGTCTGTTAGCAGAAGGAGGTTCCCCGTCATTAGTGGTCAGATCAAACCGGTAAACGTTAGGTGGGTATCCGGAACATTAGCTGTCAACTCCCGCTCCACACAGCCTCTTTTCTTCGGCGTACGCTGAATTCCAGAAGTAGTAAAAACGGATAAAATGTAGATAAACGTGTCAAGGAAAGCTTCACGGGTCACAGGTGATGTATCGCAGCCTCTTTCAGACAAATGTTGTGGTGCTGGCAATGTTTGTTTTGTCCTGAGGAGTAGTGACAGCTCTGTACGGTTCGGAGCTTCCCCCTCAGTAACTGAAGGAGCGCGTGTTCAGACTTGTGCTTCTGCGCAGGGGCGCTGGCCCCGGTGACGTCACTGACTCAATTCCTTATATGGAAACAAGCTCCTCCTTCCGTTTATAGTACTCAAAATAGGTTTAGAAATACTAGAATACACCGAGGAGTACCAGAAAGGGCTCAGAAAATAATCACAGAAAAACAGGACCTCAAAAATAGGCAAGATGCAACTCTGGCGCATTTTTCTCCTCTTAAACTACAAGTGATTCTATTTTAGGCTCATCGCTAAATTCTATTTTCTGCTTAATTTAAAGGGAGCCAAGAGCAGACCATGTAATGAAATTCTCAGAGTAGTTTTCCATAATTTTGTATATGTATAATTTTTAAATAAACCATTTTCATTTCTAATCTCACTTTATTACAAGGTATATTTCATATACTATACAGGATTCTGTAACCTGTGTGCCACTGTATTAAGAAAGGGAATAATTGGACTAAAGGACAAATCTTCATCTCAAATAAGCATGGACCCGGGAAAGGCATCATGACAAAGTTTTAACTGTGATTTATAGAGGTGGGTCCTTTACAAAATTAGATGGCTCGTAATACATACCAACATGGAAAAATTTGTTGGTACCCTTATGTTAAAAAAGGAAAGGAAAAAAAACCCTCAAAGGTCTTTGAAAAACTTTCTATGTGTTTATAATAATTCTGTTGAACCAAAATTTAAAAGCAACAACTGATTTTCATTAGCTGAATGTCAGTCATTTTTCCTTATGATTAATTTTGACATGTTCAAGTTATTTCGGTGACCTTTCTGGGTTTTTTTCTTTCTTTAACTTAATGGTACAAACAAATTTATTTGCATCTGTAAAATGATGCTGTGGAAGTTTGAGGTCTGTGTCTTTTTGCACTTGTACAACTTGAAATCAAACTTAATTTGGTACATTTTTGCCCATGAGGTGATGCGGTTATTAAAATACTCACAAATGGGTCTTTAAACCCAACAAACTTTCGTTTATAACAGAAATTCAAACAATTATAACTTAATAAGTAACAGGCATCAGTGATGTCTAGAAACAAAAAATCTCTTTTTTCAGGTCAGTACAACTTATGACAGTGTGGTTTAATCACATTCTGCTAACACTGGTATCACTTTAAAACCACAAACTGGTGAAACATTTAGAATCAAAAACTGTTGAACTTTTCACACAGTCAAGCACATGACTGAACTTTATCCAGCAGCATTTCACAAAAGAAATGGGAAAACTCAGCTTAAAAACCACACAAAACAACAAAAAGAACTGCACTGATCCCACTAAAAAGCTGATTTAAAAATTTGCTCTGGAATCAAAGGCCCTGATTTAACAAAACTCCTTCCCTCACATGCTACTTTAATACAGATATATTAAGAGAAGATCCAGGGTGACAAGGAGGAGAATGTTCCCTCATCCTGTTTTCTCCTTCCTATGTTGACCAAGCAATCATGTGACAATCCTTAGGTAATTTGTTTTGCAAGCAGACAAGATCGTCTCACACACATCTTGTTTGTCTGGTGAATTTCAACGAGTTCGAGGAGAGAAGAGCTCTTAGTCATCGCCTCACTGGTCACATCCTGGTAGTCGCCTGGCAACATGGTGGTTCAGGTTGAGAAAAGGCCTGTGGATAACCTGTTGTTTGACTGGAAAGGATTTAGGCAGCTGATGTAATCAAGGTGGCATATAAATTGTTCCTGACTTAGTGGAGCTGTGATTCATTTAGAGACCACGAGTCAAGGATCATGACTCAGGCGGGGCTGATCAAGCAGTAAAGTGATTAAATCACATCCTCTTCTGAGCTGCATGTTTCTTCTTGGTCAGCAGCCCCAAGTGAGGAAAGTCAAAGGAAGCAGATGCTCCATCAGAATGGATAATTTTAGTTCATATTTGCCAACACTTCGCTGAGGATGCACACACTTCCTGGAGGATGTGTGTAGTCAGTAAAGCCAAAAAATCAGAAAACAATGGTTGAGAAACCATGTAAACTAATGTTTAGCAATCATTCACCCATCTCAAAACAACACAACATGACTTTGCATGAAATTGCACGTTTTTTTGTTTTGTTTTGTTAAGGGTTTTTTTTTCCAAAATGGCTACAACTCCATCTTTTTTCAACATAAGAGAGAGTCTAAAACTCTGAAATAAAAAGTGGCAGGTAATACACATTCCTTTAAGGAATGCCGGGTCTTTAGTTAGGAAAGCTGTTTTATACCTGAATGTGATAGTGACATCAGAATGACTCAGGGAGATACAGCTGGCAGGACACATTTTACATAACAAACTTTAGGCTCCACCAGAGTGAACACTGCCTCTGCTGGTGGCAGCTGGGATTAGACAACAAGTTCCTTGTGTAAGTGTCTTTGTAAAGTTTAAGTGCATTATTATGCATATATCATGTTCGATTCATTTCCATTTATTTATATAGTCCTACTTCACAACAAAAGTCATCTCAGGGCATGATACAAAAGAAGAAAAACTAATTCAAATCAAAAATGCAATTCGGATCAAGATTCAAATCCATTTACATTCAGTTTAATTCTATTTATATTACAATTCATTCACATACAGCACATTATGGAACGGCAGTTATTAAAAGGTATCTATCAAAGGAAGCCAGCAGATTATGTTGGTGACCGTGGAAAGGATCAACTCCCTTTGAACAGGAAGAAACCTCCAGCAGAACCAGGTGCCTTGACCTGCTGGGGTTTGGGAGGACAGAAAAGACACAGACACACACAGAAGGACTGGTTCAGGTGGAGTTGCTATGAAAAGAAAAACAAAGAAAACCACAAGCTACTGAGAGCAATAGTTGTATAAACATAGAGAATGTAGAGAGTAAAGACAGCAGCAGAGAGGAAATGTGGTCAGTTTGTCCTCCAGCAGTCTAAGCCTATAGCAGCAGAACTAAGGGATAGCTCAGGAAACCCAAGCCAACCTGAACTATAGGATGGATCGAAAAGGAAAGTTTTAAGTCTAGTCTTAAAAGTAGACAGGGTGTCAGCCTCACAGACAGAAACTGGAGAGAGGAGCCTGAGAACTGAAAGCTCTGCCTCCGGTTCTACTTTCAGAAACTCTAGGAACCACAAGTAAACCTGCAGTCTGAGAGCAAAGTGCTCTGTTAGGAAAATATGGAACAATAAGATCTTTGATGGAGCTTAGTTGTTGAGAGATTTTTATGTTGGAAGTAAGATTTTAGATTCTCTTCTATTTAGGTTTGAAATGGTCTCCAGGAAACATGGAAGAGTCATTAAACTGCTCACAAACAGCATGCTAAACATCTGAACCCCCCTGTGGCCTTCGGCTGAAACTGACCCAAAGATACAAGGGCTTCTTTTCCTCTCTGCAGTTACGAGGGCTTTAGGAGGGTCTTTTTCTCCGTCTTCCCCTAAATGACAATAACAATAAACAATAACCATTAGCTCTCATTATGGGCACATTAAAACATCGACTGAGCACATTACAAAGAATTCCTCAAAGAGGATGTGGTTTGGTTGGGAAATAATTTTCTTTGCTTTCTCAACTAGCTGTTTCTTGCAAATAGAGCTCAAATCCCAGCTGAACTCCAATCATCTTGCAGAGCATGTTGCTGTAGATTCAGACTCATTCAGGATTGGCAAATCCTAATAGTTAAAATAAGCAACTGCACTTCTTTTTTATATTTTTGAAGAAGACCTCCTGCTTCTCATTTTCTTCTTAGAACAAACTAAACCAACCAGAAAAGGTTAAAGAATTACAATTAAAGATGGATAACATAATTTGAAATAGTATCACAGACATAAAAATAGGGAAACTTCTGCATTTAACAAATTCTTTCTTGACCGTAACAATAAACTCTGTGTTAACATCAAACATCAACTGAGAATCAAACTCTGTAGGAGACCACAATTTATACTTTTTCATTATGAATGATATTCACTTTTGGTCCACTTATAAAATCAAATATTAGCTCTTTCATCTTTAACATATCAGGAGCCAGAAACTTTTCATCACATCAGAAAACTTTAAAATAAAACTCCTTCAGACAACATCTGTTTACGTTATCCAAGCAAGGTGACAGGACACAACCTTTATGTGAATCTCTGCTTAATATCCTGCAGCGGGACATAAAACCTATTTGCCAGAGCTTGCTGGACTTTGTTATTAAGAAAATCTGAAAGCAACTATAAAAGCTGATCAGATACAATAAGATGCAAGACAGTAAATTCAAAGATGAGGTTGCATCTTAGCAGATTTTAAGCCAAAATAAAATCAGCAAAAACTTCCATAAGATAATAGTTTGTCTGAGAATCATACAATCAATCTGAAATAAAAAGCTTCCTCAACAGCCTCATCAAGGTTGGTACGCAAATTATAAGGAGTTTAATTTACCATCTGTGTTGTTCATGTAGATTTGAATTTTGTTATTAAAAAAGAAAAATAAACTTGTAGACTTATTTTTTGCAATCTATTTCTAAAAATCCTGGCTTTAGCTATTGCAAAATGTACCAACTAAGTATAACGTTTCTTATTTATGCCAAAGAAAATTGCGTGGTTATGTGAGAAACAGCACCCTCTGTTGGCTTGAATCATCCAATACAAGCCTCTGAAACAAACGCTCAAATCCATCAATTTTTTTAAGTTTTAAACTGTTAGCTAACCTTTGGGAAACTTGTGATATCCTTATTTTTTAATTATTCAGGAATCATGATTTAAAATTTAAAGATGAATAGTCTCTGTTATTAGGTATGTTCATACAGTGATTTATACTACAGAAAAGCACTCAAGCTGTATAAGGAAACCAACACTTAAATCAAGAAAACTGAGAAACTAGACAATTTGTCAGCTAGAAAATATCACTGTAGACTCATGCATATTGGACTCTGTGTGATCATTTTTTCCCCCTGTCTTTGTGTAGTTTTTAAAACAGGACTTTTTTGTGAAAAATCATGCAACTTTCATTTAATTATTACATCTAACGATAATTTTTTAAATTTACCCGGTTAGTTTGTTTTTCATCCATTCATTGTGTAATAATAAAGTTTTACAACCACAAATTTGACTTTTGTAGTTATTAGAAGCCTCTGAGGTGAAGCACTAATAAACAAAACTAGCCACATTGCATTACCAACTTTTATTGAGGAAGTACAGTTTCTTTTATTTGGGTTTTGCAGTCGAACTATGTCTGGATACTTTGTGCTATATTAGCTATTCATATATGAAAATGGTCATTTTATTGAGGATATGTGGGCTATGACTAGATTTTTTTTAACTTTTCAAAATATTTAAAGTTTTTCACAAATACTTTCTCTATAAGTATATGTTGAAATATCTTCCATTCCTTCAAAATAATGTTGTCTATAAAATGTGCTTCAGCATATTGGCTTTATGTTTGTCTTCTTACGCTACTGCTAGTTTTTAGCTAACCTTTTTGCAACTTTTAGTTTTTAGCTAGACTTTTGCAACTTTTAGCTTTAAAATGTGTAAATTAGTTTTATGGAGTACCTAATGAAGTGGCCAGTGAATGTACAAATCCTCCAGTCAGTTTTAGGTCTGCCCTGATGCCTGGGAAATCTGCAGAAAGTGGGATCAGGAGGTATTCTAATCAGATGCCTAAACCATCTCAGCTGACTCCCATTGGTGCAAATGAGCAGCGGCTCTGCTCTGAGCAACTCATCCTATCTCTAAGGTTGAGCTTGGCCAACCTGCAAAGAAAGATCATTTCAGCATCTAGGATTTTGTTATTTCAGTCATCATAATCCATATTTTATGGTCATAGGTGAGGGTTGGAACACTTTGCAGTTTGGTTCCTTCCTCACCATACCAAACTGGAGCAACACTCTTATTACTGCACACATATGAAGAAAATTAAGCACAGCTTTTGCTTTGGTTATGCAGGGACCAGATACCCAATAGAAGACTATTGTGTGCTTTGGTTTACACAGGGAATGCATTTATATTCTGTTCTGTTGCTGTTATTTCTTCTTGTCACTAGAAGATGCTACTGTGACAGAGTAGAGCAGAAGAGACTGTTAAATTCAATTATAAGAAGAAGAAGGCTGAACTGTGTTCTGTAATGGTGCCCAATTGTTACTTCAGTAAAGTCTCCAATTTCATAATTAATAACCACCACAACAAAACGGGTGGCGAGGATGAGTGCTTCAGTACCAAGACCACCATATCTCCTGTTGGGGAGCCTACAACATGGTGGACATTTTTTGATAATTACATGCTTGTCATAGATGTTCAGGGAGATAATGGCCAGATGACGAAGTGCCATTTTTCTACACTGTTTGGGTCCAGAAGGTCAATCTCTGTTCTACACACAACCAGAACAAGGTACAACATTTGATGAAGCCATGGTTGCACTTGAAAGACATATTTTCCCCAAAGATAATGTATTGGCATGAAGACACATTCAGACGTGCAATGTGCCATTTAACCCAGGAGCCATCATGTTGGAGGCCTCAGAGCTTTAGCTTTATGGTTTTGGAGTGATGGAAAATTAACTTAAAAGAGACCAATTTTTTTCTAAAGCTTATCTCAGTGCTGTGAAAAATAAGTTACTTCTGGAGGAAGTCCTCACACTGGACAAAGCTCTAACCATCTCATGTCAAGTGGAAGCAGCAGCTGAAACTACAGCCCACCTGCACCTGTTCAGACTGTAGATGCTGCAAATGCTCATTTCTTAAAGGAAAAGGGGATCACGAACAGCTTAAACATGTAGCTCTCCATCCCATGTTAATTAAAAACAGGCAAGTCCTAAAGAGCAATGTCTCTGCTTCAGATGTGGATCAGATAAACACCTGGCAAATGATAAAAATGGACCTGATGCAAAAGTAAAACATGATAACTGCAATTAAAAGGGGCAGTATGGAAATCACCTGTGGCTGGAGTGAGAGAAGTGGCTGTTCCTGAGTTGTATTAATGGTGTTAAGAGCATTTGATAAAATCACATGCTAAACTAACATAGAGAACCACAAGGAAACTCCCATGTCCTGGAGTTTATTGTAGATACTGGAGGTTCTGTACCTATTGTTCTGTTCTGTGACAGTGTAAAGCAGAAGAGACTGTGGTCAAGAAAATTACAGACTAAAGGCTCTGGCATACTCCATAAAAAGTCAAAAAGTTGCTGCTTCTCAGTGGAGAAGTAGAAGCAATGACTCCACTAAAGCTCACCAGCTTTTCCGCGTAAACACACCCACAACAACTTCTGACCAATCACACAATAATTGGGTCACGAAGGGGGCAATTGAACAGAGTCTACTGTCAAACAGCCATTGAGAACAGAGTAAACTTTCCATGAGTGGCTGTACAGTGTGTTCGTGGTTCCTGTTTTTAAAAGTTCAGGCCATGGGATTTTTTTGTAAGGGATGAACAATCCACAAATATATAACAGTGCCCAGTTCAGAGGATATAAAAACATTTGATGTTGCCAAATACCAGAAAGAAGACTCAGATCACACCTTATTTGAAAGTTTCTGTATGTGGTACCTGTGTGTTAGAATAAATTTTAAGGTTCTTTCTTTTTTTTTTAACTGTGTGTGGTCTTTCCTGCCTATTTTGTCAGACTTACTTTTACCGTATGAGCCCTTATGAGATATTATGGTCCTCACCTGTGGACCAGCCTTTCTGAACACCTGATATTAGTTGAATGTTGACTCACCTGTTAAGTCGGGCTTTTGGTTAAATTATTTATTGCAAATTTTATCTATTAGCTAGTTACTATGGCTCTATAATTATAATTATATTAATATAATATATATATTAATTATATTTTAATGTAATTTATTTCTATTTATTTTACAATTGCGTTGATACTCAATTTTTTTTAGTAAAAATAGAAACTTCATTTATTTTAAATCACAGTTGTACATTTACATTTCCTCCTTTGTTAGTGTTTTTTGAGAGATTTACTAATCATCAGATTTTAGAATTCATGTTTTTTAACTTTTATATTTTTAATACCAACTTTGCCTTTCTACAGTTCCTTCGGTCTCCAACAAGTTAGAGTTACAAATTTCTAATGTTTTTACAATTGATTGCATCATAAACAATCTTGTGTGTTTTTGTTTGCTTCTTTGTTGCTTTCTTTTTGTTTTTTTTCCAGTTACATCACAGGAAATGGTGTATAAAATAGCCATCTGATAGTAAGAATTCAGACAACCAGAAACTTCAGGAAACCAATGTTGAGTCTGTAGTTCTTGCTGGGTCCAGCAGAGGTTAGTAGAGCAACAATCAGCACAAAATGACATAAAAAACAAACAAAAAACAACCTCAAGTGTCTTTGATTCAGCCAAACTGAAAATGAATGTGGGAATAAGTCTGACTCAAGTGTAGGAGTTCAAGTATCTTGGAGTCTTGTTCATAAGTGACGGCAGGATGGAGAAGGAGATGGATTGATAGATTGGGGCCTTGTCCGCTGTAATGTGGGAGTTGTCATGGTGAAGGAAGAGCTGAGTTGAAAGGCAAAGCTCTCAACTGTTTGGTCTGTCTGCAATACAATCCTCACCTATGCTAATGAGGTATGGATCATGATAGAAAGAATGAGATCCCGGATACAAGCGGCTGAAATCAGCTTCCTTTGTGGCTGGGCTTAGACTTAGAGATAAGGTGAGGAGCTCTGTCATCTGTGGGGAGCTCACAGTAAAGCTGCTGCTTCTGCTCCCTTCAAAAGGAGTCAGTTGGGGTGATTTGGGCATTTGGTCGGGATGCCTCCTGGATGCCTCCCTTTGGACATTTTTGGGGTATGTCCTACTTAGAGGAGACCCCAGGGCAGACCTAGAACTCTGGAACAATTATGTATTGTCTCTCACCTGGGAAAGCCTTGGGATCCCCAGGTGAAGGTAGGTAGGTAGGTAGGTACATTTATTTATTTAGCACTTTTCAGCACAAGGCAACTCAAAGTGCTTTACAACACAAGAACAAAATTACAGACAGAGTTATAGAACATGATAATGAAACAAAATTACAGAACAAAATTACAGACAGGTACAAGATACAATGATAACTAATTGTCTAAATATACTAAGCTAAACCAAAGCATGACTAAATGTACAGAACTAAACTAAGCTAAAACTAAAACTAACGGTACCGAACTATCTAAAAGTACCCCAGGCCCGCTATACAGCCGAAGTAAAACCAGACATATCTAAGCATGAGCTAAGACAGTCAAAAATAGTAG